>NW_025533574.1:512500-677500 GCF_020615455.1 Coregonus clupeaformis | reverse complement strand
GCACTAGGCCAGATAGGGGTCAGATACAATAGAGATAAAGCAATTGCTTGACATGGGGTCATTTTGGCCAAACTAATATAGACAGACGACATGGGCTTAGATTGACCCCAGAGAGACCCAATTTGTACCCTTCCTAGAAGATAATGTGTGTGGTAGAAATAACTCTTCCCCCCATCCCCCATTCCCCCCCCCCCTCTCTCTCTCACTCTCTCTCTCCATATCTCCATTTGACTCCCCCTCCTTCCTTTTCTCCATTTCCGTGCTACCCTCAGGCCCTGCCTCATTCTCTTTACATCCATCCATCCATCCCTCCATCTATCCATCCCTCCATCCCGGCATCTCTCCACCCAATTAAGTTGAATGTGATTCTGTGTTAATGAAGCACCTCTAGGGAACCAACACATTTAGATCCTCCCAGAGCCAGTAGTAGAGCAAACACATACTGCTCGTTTATCTATCACTCTGTATGTAGCCAGTATCACCCTGTATGTAGCCAGTATCACCCTGTATGTAGCCAGTATCACCCTGTATGTAGCCAGTATCACCCTGTTTATAGCCAGTACCACCCTGTATGTAACCAGTATCACCCTGTATGTAGCCAGTAACATGCTGTATGTATCCAGTATCACCCTGTTTGTAGCCAGTATCACCATGTACGTAGCCAGTAAGCAATGATATTGAGGGGATTTGATTAATCTGGCTCGGGCGCCTGGGTAGGCGTGTTTTGCACCAGGTGAATGTTGATTACATTCGATTTGGAACCGGGCTGCCTCCTGGGCATGAGTCAGGTGCCCCGTTCAAAGCCCACAGTGAAGTTGGCTCTAAACAAAAGTGGTATAATTGAGGACGTGGAGTAATGAGTAGGATTCTGTGTTTTCACATGCATGCGTGAATGCTTTTGATAAAAACACTTTATCTGCCTTCCCAATGAAAACTAGTTTGAAAAGAGATGTATGTTTCTGGACGATGCACCATGCTGCCTTGTTGACAACATGACCAAGCAGCGCAGATTACTGTTCGATTTGAGAAGGGCACTCCTGCCATGACATGTGCTGCAGCAGTTGGCCTAACACCAGGAAAAAAAATGTCAAACCTAAAACATTGTCTTCTGATGTGATTTAAGCATTGACATGGACTCTGAACATCCATTTTCGTTGTTTCTCCATGAATAATTGTAATAATTGTCCCTCTATATGTATACAAACATTAGTTCCTCTATAGGTAGACATACATTAGTTCCTCTATAGATATACATAAATTACATTGAGATTTTAGTAATTTAGCAGACACTCTTATCCAGAGCGACTTACAGTTAGTGAGTGCATACATTTTCATACTGGCCCCCCGTGGGAATCGAACCCACAACCCTGGCGTTGCAAATGCCATTCTCTACCAACTGAGCTACACTGGGGGCCTCTATAGGTACAGTGGGGGAAAAAAAGTATTTAGTCAGCCACCAATTGTGCAAGTTCTCCCACTTAAAAAGATGAGAAAGGCCTGTAATTTTCATCATAGGTACACGTCAACTATGACAGACAAATTGAGGAAAAAAAATCCAGAAAATCACATTGTAGGATTTTTTATGAATTTATTTGCAAATTATGGTGGAAAAAAAGTATTTGGTCACCTACAAACAAGCAAGATTTCTGGCTCTCACAGACCTGTAACTTCTTCTTTAAGAGGCTCCTCTGTCCTCCACTCGTTACCTGTATTAATGGCACCTGTTTGAACTTGTTATCAGTATAAAAGACACCTGTCGATAACCTCAAACAGTCACACTCCAAACTCCACTATGGCCAAGACCAAAGAGCTGTCAAAGGACACCAGAAACAAAATTGTAGACCTGCACCAGGCTGGGAAGACTGAATCTGCAATAGGTAAGCAGCTTGGTTTGAAGAAATCAACTGTGGGAGCAATTATTAGGAAATGGAAGACATACAAGACCACTGATAATCTCCCTCGATCTGGGGCTCCACGCAAGATCTCACCCCGTGGGGTCAAAATGATCACAAGAACGGTGAGCAAAAATCCCAGTACCACACGGGGGGACCTAGTGAATGACCTGCAGAGAGCTGGGACCAAAGTAACAAAGCCTACCATCAGTAACACACTACGCCGCCAGGGACTCAAATCCTGCAGTGCCAGACGTGTCCCCCTGCTTAAGCCAGTACATGTCCAGGCCCGTCTGAAGTTTGCTAGAGTGCATTTGGTTGATCCAGAAGAGGATTGGTAGAATGTCATATGGTCAGATGAAACCAAAATATAACTTTTTGGTAAAAACTCAACTCGTGGTGTTTGGAGGACAAAGAATGCTGAGTTGCATCCAAAGAACACCAAACCTACTGTGAAGCATGGGGGTGGAAACATCATGCTTTGGGGCTGTTTTTCTGCAAAGGGACCAGGACGACTGATCCGTGTAAAGGAAAGAATGAATGGGGCCATGTATCGTGAGATTTTGAGTGAACATTAGTTCCTCTATAGGTATACATTAGTTCCTCTATAGATATACATACATTAGTTCCTCTATAGGTATACATACATTAGTTCCTCTATAGGTATACATACATTAGTTCCTCTGTAGGTAGACATGCATTAGTTCCTCTATAGGTATGCATACATTAGTTCCTCTATAGGTATACATACATTAGTTCCTCTATAGCACATATGTCAGAGTCAAGGCCCGCGGGCCACATCCGGCCCGCGAGAAGGTTTTTTACGGCCCCTGGGATGATCTTGATTTATTATTAGAACCGGCCCGCAGACCGCAGCAAGCCGGCAGCCCGCAGATCTTTTACACGCACCAATACTACATTTCCCACAATGCAACGGTGACGCACCGAGCAGTAGGCTGCTTCATTTCAATATTTATTGGCACAGCAGTCGTCAGCATCACAGTAAAATTAACTTTCAGATACCCATCAAAAATGGCAAAACGGAAGGTGGACACTGAGAACCGGGGGTTTCAAACAAGGTGGGAGTCGGAGTATATGTTCACGGAGGTAGCTGGAAAACCTGTGTGTCTTCTGTGTGGAGAAAGTGTGGCGGTACTGAAAGAGTATAATCTGAGACGACATTATGAAACGAAACACGCGGACAAAAACAAGAATATGGACATGGAACAAAGGCTACAAAAGGCAGAGGAATTAAAACGAGGCCTCAAATCTCGACAGGCTCTGTTCAAAAGCCAAATCACAAGGCCAGGCTGCTGTCAAGGCCAGTTTTATTTTGGCAGAAGAGATCGCTAAATCAGCCCGGCCATTTACGGAGGGGGATTTCATCAAAAACGTTTCCTCCCGACACAATGCCCCAGCTGCGCATCCAGGCTGCTCAAACGTTGTCTATGTTTGGCAGCACATACCTGTGTGAACAACTGTTTTCTTTGATGAACCTGAACAAAACATCACACAGAAGTCGACTTACTGCTGAACACCTCCACTCAATTCTGAGGATTTCCTCAGCTCAGAGCCTTACCCCGAACATTGATGAACTTGTGGAAAAGATGGGACACCACCAAGTATCACCCTCAACCTCAAACAAGTGAACATTACTGTGCAATCACATATTTAGAGTTTTTACTCAGTTCAAGTTTAAAAGTTAAAGTTTAATATTTGTTTTCACTGCATGTTACTTCTCCTTAAACAAAGTGTTGTTTTTGATTAATAGATTTTTGCACTTTATTTTATTGTATTTCAATCCAATTATATTTTAAAAATATTTCAGTTGAGTGGATGATAGAAAATTGCTATTATTGTTTTTTTTCTTTGAAGTAAATTTAGCCCACTTTTGCTAAAATAGAAAATATAGGCTACTGATGGTGCCTTGAATACCGGTTTCTTTCATTTAATGTTCATGTTATGGGGATTTTTATATAAAGGAAATTTGTCTTTTGTGTCTGTTGAAAATTAAAGATTACTGACAGAGCCATAAGAAAATATTGCTTTATTTATCTGATCATATTGGAATATATTTGTTAGGTTTTCAGTAGGTTCAATTAGGTTCACTAGACTATATGCGTCATTTAAAAAATTTTTCAATGAACATTCGAACAGTCCGGCCCTCGGCTTGTAGCTAAATTTTTTATTTGGCCCTCCGTCCATTTGACTTTGACACCCCTGCTCTATAGGTACACATACATTAGTTGCTCTATCGGTAGACATACATTAGTTCCTCTATAGGTAGACATACATTAGTTCCTCTATAGGTATACATACATTAGTTCCTCTATAGGTAGACATACATTAGGTCCTCTATAGGTAGACATACATTAGTGCCTCTATAGATATACATACATTAGTTCCTCTATAGGTAGGCATACATTAGGTCCTCTATAGGTATACATACATTAGTTCCTCTATAGGTATACATACATTAGTTCCTCTATAGGTATACATACATTAGTTCCTCTATAGGTATACATACATTAGTTCCTCTATAGGTATACATACATTAGTTCCTCTATAGGTATACATACATTAGTTCCTCTATAGGTAGACATACATTAGTTCCTCTATAGGTATACATTAGTTCCTCTATAGGTAGACATACATTAGTTCCTCTATAGGTATACATACATTAGTTCCTCTATAGGTAGACATACATTAGTTCCTCTATAGGTATACATACATTAGTTCCTCTATAGGTATACATACATTCGTTCCTCTATAGGTATACATACATTAGTTCCTCTATAGGTATACATTAGTTCCTCTATAGGTAGACATACATTAGTTCCTCTATAGGTAGACATACATTAGTTCCTCTATAGGTATACATACATTAGTTCCTCTATAGGTAGACATACATTAGTTCCTCTATAGGTATGTATCTGCCTCTCCCTCTCTGTTTTTCTCTCTCACAGACCTCACTGTTGTACCTGGGTTGTATTAACCGCCTGTGGTGTCTCTTCTCATGAAACACAGCGTGACACAAACACGCGCGTGCACACACACACTCACACACTCACACACATACACACACACACACACACACACACACACACACACACACACACACACACACACACACACACACACACACACACACACACACACACACACACACACACAAACAAACACACACACACACCTGTCAGTGAGTCTCTCTGAGTGGTGCTTCAGAGGTCTCTGGTGTCAGTCCTACAGAGAACACTGCCAGTCGCCACTCCACTTCCTCATTACTGCAATCAGCTGTCTTTATGTCATCATCACGGGACATATCTGCCCATCTGCTCATGTACTAATCATGTTTCATTATGTCATCAACACGGGGCAGGTCCAACGGTAGCCTCTCCTGTCATTATGCCATCACTTGGGGATATGGGATATGGGACAGGTCCACCATCAACCTATATGGACAGAACAATGTCTATGCTACTTATGGAAGACCTGAATGTTCTGTGTCCATATGTTTTGTGTCTGTCTGTGTGTTTTAGATACAGTACGTGTGTCCTGCTGTTACTACTCAACAAAAATACTAAAAATCAAATGTTATTTGTCACATGCGCCGAATACAACAGGTTACACCTTACAGTGAAATGCTTACTTACAAGCCCTTAATCAACAATGCAGTTTTAAAATAAATAAGTGTTAAGAAAGTATTTACTAAAAGTAAAATATATATTTTTAAAGATTAAACAAATAAAGCAACTTTCTTGGTGTGTTTGGACCACGATAGTTCGTTGGTGATGTGGACACCAAGGAACTTGAAGCTCTCAACCTGCTCCACTACAGCCCCGTCAATGAGAATGGGGGCGTGCTCAGCCCTACTTTTCCTGTAGTCCACGATCATCTCCTTTGTCTTGATCACGTTGAGGGAGAGGTTGTTATCCTGGCACAACTCTCCTCCCTATAGGCTGTCTCATTGTTGTCTGTGATCAGGTCTACAACTGTTGTGTCGTCGGCAAACGTAATAATGGTGTTGGAGTCGTGCTTGGGCATGCAGTCATGGGTGAACAGGGAGTACAGGAGGGGACTGAGCACGCACCCCTGAGGGGCCCCCGTGTTGAGGATCAGCGTGGCAATGTGTTGTTACCTACCCTTACCACCTGGGGGCGGCCCGTCAGGAAGTCCAGGATCCATTTGCAGAGGGAGGTGTTTAGTCCCAGGGTCCTTAGCTTAGTGATGAGCTTTGAGGGCACTATGAGGTTGAACGATGAGCTGTAGTCAATGAATAGCGTTCTCACGTAGGTGTTCCTTTTGTCCATGTGGGAAAGGGCAGTGTGGAGTGCAATAGAGATTGCGTCATCTGTGGATCTGTTGGGCCGGTATGCAAATTGGAGTGGGTCTAGGGTTTCTGAGATAATGGTGTTGACGTGAGCCATGACCAGCCTTTCAAAGCACTTCATGGCTACAGACGTGAGTGGTACAGGTCGTTAATCATTTAAGCAGGTTACCTTGGTGTTCTTGGGCACTGGGACTATGGTGGTCTGCTTGAAACATGTTAGTATTACAGACTCGGTCAGGGACAGGTTGAAAATGTCAGTGAAGACACTTGCCAGTTGGTCAGCGCATGCTCGGAGTACACGTCCTGGTAATCCATCTGGCCCTGCGGCCTTGTGAATGTTGACCTGTTTAAAGGTCTTACACACATCGGCTACAGAGAGCGTGATCACACAGTCATCCGGAACAGCTGGTGCTCTCATGCATGCTTCAGTGTTGCTTGCCTCGAAATGCGCATAGAAGTCATTTAGCTTGTCTGGTAGGCTCGTGTCACTGGGTAGCTTGCGGCTGTGCTTCCCTTTGTAGCCCGTAATAGTTTGCAAGCCCTGCCACATCCGACGAGTGTTGGAGCCTGTGTAGTAGGATTCAATCTTAGTCCTGTATTGATGCTTTGCCTGTTTGATGGTTCGTCGGGGGCATAGTTGGATTTCTTTTAAGCATCCGGGTTAGTGTCCCGCTCCTTGAAAGCGACAGCTCTACCCTTTAGCTTAGTGCAGATGTTGCCTGTAATCCACGACGTCCTCGATGCACTTATTGATTAAGCCAGTGACTGATGTGGTGTACTCCTCAATGCCATCGGAAGAATCCCGGAACATATTCCAGTCTGTGCTAGCAAAACAGTCCTGTAGCTTAGCATCTGCGTCATCTGACCACTTCCGTATTGAGCGAGTCACTGGTACTTCCTGCTTTAGTTTTTGCTTGTAAGCAGGAATTAAGAGGATAGAGTTATAGTCAAATTTGCCAAATGGAGGGTGAGGGAGAGCTTTGTACGCGTCTCTGTGTGTGGAGTAAAGGTGGTCTAGAGTTTTTTTCCTCTGGCTGCACATGTAACATGCTGGTAGAAATTAGGTAAAACGGATTTAAGTTTCCCTGCATTAAAGTCCCCGGCCACTAGGAGCGCCGCCTCTGGATGAGCATTTTCTTGTTTGCTTATGGCCTTATACAACTCGTTGAGTGCGGTCTTAGTGCCAGCATCGGTTTGTGGTGGTAAATAGACAGCTTCGAGAAACATAGTTGAAAACCCTCTTGGTAAATAGTGTGGTCTACAGCTTATCATGAGATACTCTACCTCAGGCGAGCAAAACCTTGAGACTTCCTTAATATTAGATTTCGTGCACCAGCTGTTATTGACGAATAGACACAGACCACTACCCCTTGTCTTACCGGAGGCAGCTGTTCTATCTTGCCGATGCACGGAAAACCCAGCCAGCTGTATGTTATCCATGTTGTCATTCAGCCACAACTCGGTGAAACATAAGATATTACAGTTTTTATTGTCCCGTTGGTAGGATGGTCTTGATCGGAGATCATCCAGTTTATTATCCAATGATTGCACATTGACTAATAGGACAGATGGTAGAGGCGGGTTACCCATTCGCCGTCAGATTCTTACAAGGCACCCCGACCTACGTCCCCTATATTTCCGTCTATTCTTCATGTGAATGACGGGGATTTGTGCCTTGTCTGGTGTCAAAAGTAAATCCTTCGTGTCCGACTCGTTAAAGAAAAAATCTTCGTCCAATATCCAATACGAGGTGGGTAATCGCTGTTCTAATATCCAGAAGCTCTTTTCGGTCATAAGAGACGGTGGCAGAAACATTATGTACAAAATAAGTTACAAATAACGCGGAAAAACACACACAGTAGCACAATTGGTTAGGAGCCCGTAAAATGGCAGCCATCGCCTCCGGCGCCATTATATATACTCGACAATATTCTAATTTTAAATAAGTGTGTGTTTGTTTATTATAATGCATGTGTGTGTGTTTTAGGTATGCGTATCCTGGTGAATCTCCTCCTGGACACTCTGCCCATGTTGGGAAACGTCCTCCTGCTTTGTTTCTTCGTCTTCTTCATCTTCGGCATCATCGGAGTGCAGCTGTGGGCGGGACTACTGAGGAACCGTTGCTACCTCGAGGAAAACTTCACCCTGTGAGTGACTGTGTGTGTGTGTGTGTGTGTGTGTGTGTGTGTTTTGTTTGTGTGTGTTTGTTTGTGTGTGTGTGTGTGTGCATGCGTGTGTTAATTTGATTGTGGTTTGATTTATCCTCGACAAGACTATCTCCTCCCAGTCAGTAGCTGTACGTGATTAAATTCCTCGGTCGCCTCTCCATATTCATGACCGAGATGTAACGTGAATGCCCGCGCTAACCTTGCCAATGACAGAATGGCACTGTATGTGAGTGAGTGAGTGAGTCTGTACGTGTGTGTGTGTTAATACTTGTGCGTGTGCATACACGTGTGTGTTTGTGTGTGTGTGTGCGCGTGTGTGCGCGTGTGCACATACAGTGGGGGAAAAAAGTATTTAGTCAGCCACCAATTGTGCAAGTTCTCCCACTTAAAAATATGCGAGAGGCCTGTAATTTTCATCATAGGTACACGTCAACCATGACAGACAAATTGAGATTTTTTTTTCCAAAAAATCACATTGTAGGATTTTTTATGAATTTATTTGCAAATTATGGTGGAAAATAAGTATTTGGTCACCTACAAACAAGCAAGATTTCTGGCTCTCACAAACCTGTAACTTCTTCTTTAAGAGGCTCCTCTGTCCTCCACTCGTTACCTGTATTAATGGCACCTGTTTGAACTTGTTATCAGTATAAAAGACACCTGTCCATAACCTCAAACAGACACACTCCAAACTCCACTATGGCCAAGACCAAAGAGCTGTCAAAGGACACCAGAAACAAAATTGTAGACCTGCACCAGGCTGGGAAGACTGAATCTGCAATAGGTAAGCAGCTTGGTTTGAAGAAATCAACTGTGGGAGCAATTATTAGGAAATGGAAGACATACAAGACCACTGATAATCTCCCTCGATCTGGGGCTCCACGCAAGATCTCACCCCGTGAGGTCAAAATGATCACAAGAACGGTGAGCAAAAATCCCAGAACCACACGGGGGGACCTAGTGAATGACCTGCAGAGAGCTGGGACCAAAGTAACAAAGCCTACCATCAGTAACACACTACGCCGCCAGGGACTCAAATCCTGCAGTGCCAGACGTGTCCCCTGCTTAAGCCAGTACATGTCCAGGCCCGTCTGAAGTTTGCTAGAGTGCATTTGGATGATCCAGAAGAGGATTGGGAGAATGTCATATGGTCAGATGAAACCAAAATATAACTTTTTGGTAAAAACTCAACTCGTCGTGTTTGGAGGACAAAGAATGCTGAGTTGCATCCAAAGAACACCATACCTACTGTGAAGCATGGGGGTGGAAACATCATGCTTTGGGGCTGTTTTTCTGCAAAGGGACCACGACAACTGATCCGTGTAAAGGAAAGAATGAATGGGGCCATGTATCGTGAGATTTTGAGTGAAAACCTCCTTCCATCAGCAAGGGCATTGAAGATGAAACGTGGCTGGGTCTTTCAGCATGACAATGATCCCAAACACACCGCCCGGGCAACGAAGGAGTGGCTTCGTAAGAAGCATTTCAAGGTCCTGGAGTGGCCTAGCCAGTCTCCAGATCTCAACCCCATAGAAAATCTTTGGAGGGAGTTGAAAGTCTGTGTTGCCCAGCGACAGCCCCAAAACATCACTGCTCTAGAGGAGATCTGCATGGAGGAATGGGCCAAAATACCAGCAACAGTGTGTGAAAACCTTGTGAAGACTTACAGAAAACGTTTGACCTGTGTCATTGCCAACAAAGGGTATATAACAAAGTATTGAGAAACTTTTGTTATTGACCAAATACTTATTTTCCACAATAATTTGCAAATAAATTCATAAAAAATCATACAATGTGATTTTCTGGATTTCTTTTTCTAATTTTGTCTGTCATAGTTGACGTGTACCTATGATGAAAATTACAGGCCTCTCTCATCGTAGGCTTTGTTACTTTGGTCCCAGCTCTCTGCAGGTCATTCATTAGGTCCCCCCGTGTGGTTCTGGGATTTTTGCTCACCGTTCTTGTGATCATTTTGACCCCATGGGGTGAGAACTTGCGTGGAGCCCCAGATCGAAGGAGATTATCAGTGGTCTTGTATGTCTTCCATTTCCTAATAATTGCTCCCACAGTTGATTTCTTCAAACCAAGCTGCTTACCTATTGCAGATTCAGTCTTCCCAGCCTGGTGCAGGTCTACAATTTTGTTTCTGGTGTCCTTTGACAGCTCTTTGGTCTTGGCCATAGTGGAGTTTGGAGTGTGACTGTTTGAGGTTGTGGACAGGTGTCTTTTATACTGATAACAAGTTCAAACAGGTGCCATTAATACAGGTAATGAGTGGAGGACAGAGGAGCCTCTTAGAGAAGAAGTTACAGGTCTGTGAGAGCCAGAAATCTTGCTTGTTTGTAGGTGACCAAATACTTATTTTCCACCATCATTTGCAAATAAATTCATAAAAAATCCTACAATGTGATTTTCTGGATTTTTTTCCTCAATTTGTCTGTCATAGTTGACTTGTACCTATGATGAAATTACAGGCCTCTCTCATCTTTTTAAGTGGGAGAACTTGCACAATTGGTGGCTGACTAAATACATTTTTTCCCCACTGTATGTATATATACAGTGTATATATATATATATTTTTTTTATGCAATTTGTATGATATGTTTCGAATTTGTAAGTGCTTAAGATCCCGTTCTATCTCTTTAAGCAGTTAAGTGTCCATGGCAGCTTTCAGATGGGAGCTTTAACTTGTGTAGCAGAAAGCTCAGCTCAAGGATAGTATTAACTAATGCTAAGGGTTAGCCAGAGTTGTTGGATGCTTAATTGAAGGACCCTTGTGTATTAGCCAGTGAGTATGCTAATGGTGAGATGAGAGGTTGCACTGGGAGGTGGTTAGCTGGAGTAGCTGAATGTTACAGCGGAGGACAGTACACCTCTCTTGCTTCATCTACATCTCTCTCCTCTTCCTCTACTCTTGTTGCCCTCTCTCTCCACCCCTCTCCTTCTTCTCTCCCTCTTTCTCTTCCTCTCCTTTATCACTCTCCCTCCCTATCATCTCCCTTCTTACATTACCTTTCCTTATTATTCTCTCTTCCCTCCCTTTCCCCCATTTATTTTCATCCCTCTCTCTCTCCCCTGCTTTTTCTCCTTCAACCTAGCTACACTGACAGACTGCACACCTCTCCATCTCTCCCTCCGTCCCTCCATCCCTCTCTGGCTGGCAGGTGTTTTCTCAGTGGCTTGCCGCTCTGTGCTGAGCCGTGCTGATGCATGCTGTTCTGGGCTGTAGTTGTAGCTATGCTCCTGGCGGCAGTTCACTTCTCATTCACACTCCACTACCCCACAGCCTCCACTGTGTGTCTGCGTGCATGGTCTATGTGTGCGTCTGTCCATCCGCCTGTCCATGTGTGTATGCATACTATTACACAGGTCGATATAAGTCACCTTAGCTTCCCTTTAGCTTCAACTGAACAGGAAGCAGTGCAGTCGGTCTGATCAGTTGACAGTCTTGGTGGTTATTGATCCTGTTGTGGTTCTCAGTATGTCTGTGGTCTCTTTCTGTGGTCAAGGACAAAGACTAGATGTCAGCAGAATACAGCTTGGTATTGAGGAGGAGACAGAACACAGACAGACTGGTGATGGAATGACACCCAAGGGATATGAGCCGTTTACCCTTCAGTGAATACAATGAACCATGACTAGAGCCCTAATGCTTTGCTCCTGAGGGGTATTGTGTATATGTATGAACTATGTGTGTGTGTGTGTGTGTGTGTGTGTGTGTGTGTGTGTGTGTGTGTGTGTGTGTGTGTGTGTGTATGTGTGTGTGTGTGTGTGTGTCCGCGCGCATGCGTGTGTAAGTGCGTGCGTGTGTGCATCTTAGAACCCTTTTTCAATCAGTATTAAATGTGACCTATAGGTGTGTTCCTTTCCTGGTCAGAGAAAGAGAGCAAACAGAGAATAGAGAGATATAGAGGAGAGGAGAGGAGAGGAGAGGAGAGGAGGAGAGAGGAGAGGAGGGGGAGGAGAGGAGAGGGAGAGGAGAGGAGAGGAGGGAGAGAGAGGAGAGGAGAGGAGAGGGAGAGGAGAGGAGAGGAGAGGAATTTCTCTCAAACAGACAGATGAATAGTCAGTCTGCTCTCATAGAGAGGAAACAGGACACACATATATTCATGCATTGGTATGCTAAAACATTCCAGTCAGGTTTGTCTAGTCTACAGTATTTATTCTCAGTAGAATTGCCCAGCAATGATTTTTGGGAAATTACTAGTTCCACTTCAACTGATGACAATCATTTAAAGTCTGATTTGGTATTTGTGTGTCATTAGATTAATTAACAAAAATAAAAATCACCTGCACGGGCACTTCAGCTAAGATTGCAGAAGTGCGTTAAAGGCATGTTTAAAAACTCTGGTAGTGGGGATATGATACTCCAAGAGTTGGGTTAGTGTCGGACTGGAGTCTGGTCAAGTGGGTAAATGAGCCCTACGCACTTCTGCTCCCCCTACTCTGTCTTCCTGTTTCCGCTACTATCCTGTCATAATAGTAAAAATACATGAGCAGTTCAGAATTGGGTAAGTGTGTGTGTGCGTGCCTGTGGTGTGTTAATGTGTGTGTGTGTGTGTGCAGCCGTGTATGTGTGTGTGCATACATCTTTGTGTGCTTACGTGTGTGTGTGATCACACATGCATGTTTATGACACACTCTTTCTCTCTCTCCCCCTCCAGTTCGTCAGGTCTGACCCTGCCCGCCCCGTACTACCAGCCGGAGGAGGATGACGAGCGCCCTTTCATCTGCTCTCTGGCCCAGGATAACGGGATCATGTCATGTGGTGACGTCCCGGCCCGGAGGGAGGGGGGAAGGACCTGCTGTCTGGACAGGGAGGATGCCTACCACCGCCAGTCCCTGGGGCTCAGCCCTGAACCACTAGCCAACGGTTCAGCCAGTGCAGTGGGTCTCTGTATCAACTGGAACCAGTACTATACTAGATGCCACACTGGACATAGTAATCCACACAAGGGGGCAATCAACTTCGATAACATTGTATACGCCTGGATTGTTATCTTCCAGGTAGGTGTGGATGGGGGGAGGGGATGGGGGTGTGGGGAGGGGATGATGGTGTGGGGAGGTGGTGGAACAATGGTGGAACAAGCTCCCTCACGACGCCAGGACAGCGGAGTCACTCACCACCTTCCGGAGACATTTGAAACCCCACCTCTTTAAGGAATACCTAGGATAGGATAAAGTAATCCTTCTACACCCCCCCCTAAAAATAAATAAAAAAATAATAATTGTAAAGTGGTTATCCCACTGGCTATAGGGTGAATGCACCAATTTGTAAGTCGCTCTGCTAAATGACGTAAATGTAAATGTAATGAGGGTGTGGGGAGGGGTTGGGGGTGTGGGGAGGGGATAGGGGTGTGGGGAGGGGATGAGAGTGGGGGGAGGGTATAAGGGTGTGGGGAGGTGAGGGGGAGAGGGGAGGGGAGGGGATGAGGATGTGGGGAGGGGGGTGTGGGGGAGGGGATGAGGGTGTGGGGAGGCTATGGGGGGTGTGGGGAGGGGATGAGGGTGTGGGGTGGGGGGAGGATGTTGGGGAGTGGATGAGGGTGTGGGGAGGGGATGAGAGTGTGGGAAGGGGGTGTGGGGAGGGAATGAGGGTGTCGGCAGGGGTTGTGGGGAGGGGGTGTGGGGTGGGGTGGGATGGGGATACACACACACACTCACTCACAGACACACACACAAACCCTCACCTGGTTGTGTATCTGTCTCCAGGTGATCACTCTGGAGGGCTGGGTAGAGATCATGTACTATGTAATGGATGCTCACTCCTTCTACAACTTCATCTACTTCATCTTCCTCATCATTGTAAGTACACTACACACACCATTCACATGACGTTATCAGAACAAATCTGTCCTGTGTTTTGTCAATTAGTCTGTAACTGGGCTTCCACCACAAAACAACGGCCTGTTAGGTTCGCAAAATTCTGATTCCTGGAAGCAGGAAATCAGGAATCCTCTAACCAGGATTTCTGGAAAACCTATAGGAAATTTGGGAAAGATACCAGAATGTTGCAACCCTACGCCCTATGCATTAAGAGCTCAATTGAGATTGTTTGCTTTCATTTTTTTCATACGCAAAACTGGCCTTCAGTGTCTATGGGCAAAGTTCCTCCGACTGAAACGTGAGGAGGGAGTGTGATCTGTGATGCACTCTTTCCACTCTGATCTTACTGCACCCTACTACTCTGGCTTTATAAGTGTTTCCTCTTTCCCTCTGAGGTCTCATTTCCTGGCCCTCCTATAGCTCCTATGGGGCTCGTTTCTGACTGGCAGATTTCAGTGTTAATAGACTTGTAAAATCGGACCATAAGATACACAGTTTCCAGAATCAATGCCCAGGTATACAGTAAAGTGAATTTATCTGTGGTTGAGGTTTAATCTCTGTAATGGAGGTGAGAACAAAGAGGGGGCTGAAAGGTTGGCCTCCTGTTCCTTCTTGCTTTATTGGCGGCCATGTTTTATGAAGAGTATAAACACTGATGAATACGCCTGAAGCTGGAGAAATACGGGCCAGCTTTAGAATATCCGGTGGAGAGAGGAGGGAGATTAGGGAGAGAGAGGAGGGAGAGAGATGGGGAGGAGGAGGGAGAGACATGGGGAGGAGGGAGTGAAAGAGAGATGGGGAGGAGGGAAAGAGAGAGAGATGGGGAGGAGGAAGGAGAGAGGAAGAGAGGAGGAGGAGGAGGAGAAGGAGGAGATGCAGAATAAAGAGAGAGAATGAAGGAAAGAGAGGGATGAATTATGTATATGAAGAAAGAGTTTGAGAGACACAAACGTAGAGAGAGAAGGAGGGATGAGGATATGAGATAAAACAGAAAGAGGAGAATGAAAAGAGAGAGACGAGAAGAGAGGGATGAAAGGAAGAGAAAGTGTGGAGTAAATGAAGAGGAGGATGGACCGATAAAAGGAGAAGAGAAGAGTGGGTGTCTAGCCTGCATACTTCAGAGAGAAACAGGTTGAGATGTCTCCCTCTCTGCAGGCGTCAGGTCGCTCAGTGGCACCCGGCGGCCATTTTAATCCGCGCCTTGCGGCGTGCTGTCTGACTAGCAATAGGTCTTAATCCATCTTGGGTCACAGCGAGCGACAGAATTAGCATTAGCGTTTAATTAGGGACGATCAGAGCGATGGGCTCCGATCGAGAGTTCCTTGGGCCTCGCGAGTGTGTGACACATACACACACACACGCACACTCGTCTACCCACACACACATACTTGTGACGCGGATCCTAACGGAGAGACATGCTGTCCCCAGGGTGATGCCATGTCATCATGTGTTCATATCCCAGCATGCATTGCCAGACGGCCCTCTGAGGACTCAGAGGAAGTGACTGCTGTGAATTCTGGGTAGTTATTTGAAGGAAAGGAGATGAGATCCTATACGGCAGGGTTCTTCAATTCCGGTCCTGGAGGGCCGAAACACTTCTGTTTTTTATTTCTACCTGGTAGTTAATTGCACTCACCTGGTGTCCCAGGTCTGAATTAGCCCCTGATTAGAAGGAGAGGATGAAAAACAGAGGTGTTTCGGCCCTCCGGGACCGGAATTGAAGAACCCTGCTATACGGTATTCACATTCTCAAATAAGCTTGTGAGAGAAACATCATTGGGATTCATCAGCAATACTATACAGTTAGACTCTTATTGGTTAGCTTTTTGAGAGGACAGTCATAAACCTGTTGGATTCCTGCTATTATCTTTACGACCGCAGAGCAGCTCCTCTCTAGACCCTCCACTCTATCTACATATTCACATTATTAGCTCCTCACTATTACCATGCAGAGAACCCTCCATGTCATCACCACTAACATGAGCAGGGGATCTTTTCTGGTCTAGTGTGTGTGTGTTCAATTCTATCAAACCCGCATTGCAGTAGCTCTTTTTGAGTGGTTAAATAAAATCACAAAATGGTTTGGGTTTCTGTAAAACCTACTACTGCAAAGAGGTAGACTCCTTTCAAAAGTATATGATTCCTATTAATCAGAATAAGAAGTGTGTGTGTGTGGGCAGGAGTTTGTAAACACTGGCAATACGTAAACAATTATATTGCGAGTTTGATTGAATGCCAGGCAGAATATCACTGTACCGTTAAATAGGCCTAATCCTGCTAAGATGATTGTGTTGTAGTGTCGAGAAAACTATGCTGAGATGCTGTGAGAACAAGAATTCCGCTGACACTGTCCTCGATTATAATTATTTATTACATTTGAAGATCTCAGCGCCAATTTACAAATATCTGCAGACATCTGGAGAATAACCGGACCCAATCTCTAAATATGTTATTCTCCCTTCCTTTGTGCCAAACCATAGTATATATCCTATGTAACCTGATATGGGTGTTTTCCCCTACAGACCAATCCCAGGACTCCACCTAACAGACTTCCTCTGCTTTAGGGTGCCCCTATAGAACTACTCTCCAGATGCTCCCTTAAGCTGAGTCAACATCCTCTAAGACCATTTGCAACCATTAGCAAAGTCATAAATTGTCCAGATACCACATATTTCCCCCCTTCGAGACTAATTAAGTCTCGAAAACAAAAAGAATAGGATTATGACAAATAACAATTTCTCTTATTGAGTATCTTTAACAATAAACCAAATTTTATGGAGAGTAAACACCTTTTTCTATGGAGTGTAAATACATTTCTATGAAATATGAACAAATCTTTATGGAATGTGAGAGCGAAAAACCTGTCTGGCAGCTTTCTTTCCAAATCCATCAATCAATCAAGACAGTAAAATTCTCTCACGGCCCCTCTGCCCCAGGCAACCACTTAAGTACTCCAGATCAATTCATAAATCTTTATCAATGTATTTTAAACTATGATGCAATTTGAATACACATGAAAGCCTCAGCAAACAAAATACAATCAAAAATGTCCACATTCAGGCTGGTCGACCCATCAGACCCTCCTGTGGATTCTCTCTATCCCTGCCTAGACCCAATATCCCTAAGCATCAACGAAATAAACAAAAACATCTGAGATCCCCACATGTACCCAATAACAGCAAATATCATTCTTCAAAAATTAATACAGAAAGAATATGACACAAATTATGTATTACACATGCAAATATGTCTATATATCATTGCAGACACTGGAATGTAGTCCACTACACTTCATCTCCTCAGCAGTGTCGACTTCCAATGCAACGTCGATGATGGAATCTGGACATTTCCACACCTTCCTTGTTCCACTTCCTCCAGTCCATTCATATTGTCCCTTCATATTGTCCCTTCATATTGTCCATGTTTGAGTATTTGAATCCCCTCTACACATTCCCCCATATGCTTCTGGAAGAAAAGAAAAGACCAAACAGTATATTTTGCAAAACAACACATTCAAATTAAAACATCAATATCAACTAAAAATTATATATAAAATTATATATAAAATGAATCACATTCCATTTCCCCCCTTTGATTCATCACAAAATACTAAAATCACCATAATATTTAAAAACGTGAAAAATGATCGGACATTCAAAATTGATATCTATCCATCAATACTCCTTTGAGTCTTGACAGAAGGCTAAACCCTCTTCATTTGCAAAACCCTTCAAATTATAGGTAATATTATCTATGTGATCTTCCAAAAATGTTACACCATACCATGGAAAAAGTCCCCACTTCTCTCCTAGACTTATCCTCCAATGGTAGGCTTCCAGACTATGAATTTTCTCTCTTTCAGAATCAGATTTATTTATTTCCCTTGCTTCCCCTCTTTTAATTGTAAAAACCTCATATGGAAGCTTCAACATCAACATGTAACAACATCCTTTCCATCCATAGGGTAAGAATATATTCCTTCTCACCACAAACCCCAGATGTTTCTCTAAATTCCCAATAGTCACATTACCATGCAACAACTTCTCTCACCATCAAAGTCCTTCTCTTCTTACTAAATTCAACATCAAACGTTACATTATATTTCTCATTACTAACCTTATGTTCATGCTTACCCAAAGTCATCATATAATCATCACCATCTGATATTCCCCTAAACATCCTCTTTCCATCTTATGTTTTATTTTAACAAAAACTGCTTTTAGCCCTCACTGGTTTCACCTCCAATGCTTCATGAAGCGCTGTTAACTGACAAATTCACATAGGTTAATTCATTTAACCAAGAACACTTAAACCTAGGCCTAAACAAATGCTTCCACAACTACATTATTATATCTCTGTTAATGATTGTTGCTGATATAACAGCCATGATAAAGCATAAGATATACACATAGGATATACACATACAGATATACACTTGTGCTGGAATTCTCAACAGACATGGACCCTCAAGATTCCTCACTGATCTTACAGAATAAGGTAACTGTTGGAACCAAAGATTCCTACCTGCCCATCCATCTTTAATTTGCAAAACAGAAGAATCAAATCCATATGCCTTTCATTTAGTTTCTCTCTTCCCTAACGAGCAGTATTAATCAGATATATCTTCTTGTCTTCCATCAAAATCAAAGAACTCATCCTGTACCTCCATGATAGTATTCTCCCTTATCTTCCCTCTAACATTACTCAAAATAAATCAGCAATCACTCATAACCCTCTTCCACTTCATATCGTTGTACAAAATATACTTCCTTTTACTAGGTGAAACAGCTTCTACTTCTTGTCCTGATAACAACACTTCTTCTCCATAATTATCTCTCCACTTAACTCTAAATTTCCCTTCACCACTGTTCTCCCTCTCGTACTAACATTGAAGCTGAGCTGACTGTCCTAGAGTTCCTTCAATTCTAGTTTTCATAACTTTTTAGTCTGACTTTTTCCCAAATTTTTCCAAAAACCATTTCACTGATTTATCCACAAATTCCTTTCCCACTAATTTTTTCAAAAACCATTCCACTGATTTATCCACAAATTCCTTTCCCACTACTTTTAGGATATTTGATCGGGAAGTCCCCACCTGCTTATGACTTCTTTACACAAAAACTTGGCAAACGATTGAGCATCTTTTAGCTTAGTTTTGACATCTTATTCACCTCTTGGTGTAGGAATGTAGCCAAGAATAACAGTCACCCCCTGTAAACATTATTTTTCAGACAGATTGTCCACCTGCCTATGACATAGTCAATCTGTTCAAGCAAATATGGTTCCCAAAAACCCTACTCCTTTGTAATCTTTCTCCTAATCTCCCCCCTTGCAACATTAGCTAACCCCTAGCTTCCTAAATAATCAGACCTAATAGGTCCAGAGGCGCTACTATCAACCCCTCATGGTTTCTCCAAAGACAACAATTGATTGCTACTCTAAGGATTTTTTCTTGTCTTCAACACACCTGCTTTTGAAAGTCCTTCAATTTATGGTTCAATCCCTTGGATTGCTTCTTCTTTCAATGGATACTGATTCTTCCAAGGAGGTCTGGCTCCTCGTCGAAGTTCAACTTTCACCTCAATCGGGCTGATTTCACAAGTCCAATATCGGTACTACTTTGATATCACAAACATTCTTGAACTTTTTGCAACATCTTCTCTTCCATAGATTCTTAATCCATCTTCACACTGCAAATAGATTCATGTGTCATCCGTACAGTTTATGACTCTCCTTGTCCTTGAGCCACAATCATCATTTTCAGAAATTGCTGATCTTCACTCCTCCAAATCCCCCAATTCTCTTCCATCGGTACAAAAACAGCTTTCTCTGCTTCTGTAATCATTTCTCCTATTTACTTCTGCTCATGGCCTTCAGAAACCAACAAGGTCACATGTGGCACACTCTTCTCAATCTCAAATTCTTTATCCAGATAATAATCTGTGTATATCTTCATATCTGCTCCTTGTGGTCCTACAATTATTCAACATAAGCTGAGTTGAACTTTCTTTGATTGATGACTCAACCATTCCTCTGAGTTCAATCAGGCAGCATTCTTGAAATACTTCAGCTGAGTTGAAATGGATATTCCAGAAGCCTCGCATCTGGCATATTTTCCCCTTAAATTTCTCCCATATCTTAGCCTGCTTCAAAAAATCTTCACTGAGATTTCCAATCCAGAATACTATAGACTAATCCATCTCTGTCATCATCAACAATTGGTAAACCTTTTCCTTTGGCACTTCTACCAGACAGCCGTCTGGTGTACATCTTATTTTAAAATTCAACTTCCACAATGCATCTCCTCCCAACAATGCAATAGGTGTATGTTCTGATACCAGTATGGGTATTGTAATTTTCTAATTTTCATAGTAGAGCTCAATTGGTTCCTTAAGAGTAATCAACTGTTTCACTCCCTCAAATCCCTATTCTAATTAGTTGATTTGACATAGTGAGATGTGTAACCTCTTCAGGCTGAACACAGATAAAAGCTGTTCCGCTATCCATCATCACTTCCCATGGTCAGTTGTTTATTTTCACCTCAATTGTTGGATATTTTTCCCCTAACTGGTGCTACTAGCTGACACCCCCCTTTCGGATCTTCTAGGCACCCCTAGAATCCTTTTTCCTGGCCCCTATAAGGGTTCACCTGTCCTCCAGATGATCTTCACTGGCCCCTGTATTTTCCTCTGAAATTCCCTCTTGTGATTCCTTCTGGCCCATTGCACTCACAGCAAAGTCACCAACCTGTCCACAATCATAACACACTTCTCAAGATTGCTGGAAGGATGGCTGAAATCTTCCTCCTCCTCCTCTTTCTAAGCCTTCTCGTCCTCTTCCTCTCCAATTCTGTGTCTGTCCAGAGACTAGTTATGGATATGAAACAGCTTGTACCACTAGTTGTGGCTGGTACAATTGCATTTGACCTGGTTCAGTTGAAGCTGTGGCAGTGATTGTTGATTTGGTGCACACTGATTCTTCATAACCAAAGCTTATTTATTCTCCTTCTTATTCTCCCCCAGTTGTATTTCATTAAGTTTTCTGAGAGTTTCTTGGTCCTGTTCTTTCTTGTTGTGTTCCTTTTTCCTGTACAGATCCACTTGATGGGCTATATGATCTCTATAGACACCTTTTGTCATGCTTCCAAGTCCAACCACCTCTGCCAGTTTGCTCCTTACTGGTGAGGGCAGTCCCCTCTGCAGTTTAGCTCTCAAAATTGACTGCTCAATTTGACTCACATCTGGATCATTTCCAGTAATATTTCTCCACACTTGATGAACTCTTCACACATAGGCTCTCGGATTTTCTTGTTGTCCTAGTGGATCAATCAGAATGTTGTCAGGATGCACATTTGTTGGAAACGTATCTTTCAGTGCTCTCCACAGCCGATTTCTACTTGCAGCCAACAATTCAGGGTCATTCACTGCAGTCCCCACTTATCTATTAAGTCCAGCTCTCTGAAAAATGTCTTCCATATCTGGAATCCCAAAGAGATTAGCCAAAAGTCTCTTAATGTCTCCTATGGCAGACTATGTTCCCACCATAATTTATTCCAATTTTGAAATCCAAGATATGCTCCATCTTGAAGAGTAGGCAACTTCTCAAGTATATCTGACATATCGGTATTCTTCAAAGGCTTATATTCTAGGTTCTGTCCTCGAAATATCGTCTGGCATCATCTTCTTACTTGTGCCCTCTTTCCTTGGCCTCAATGTATACTTCTTCTCCAATTCTTGGGATCCTTTTCTCAGCAGTTTTTTTCTTCTTCTGTATCTTCAGCTTCTTGAGTTGTTCTTCCAGTTCTCTTACTTCTTCTAAATTATTCTCCCTATCCAGGCATGAAACGCATCGGTCTATATTTCTTTCTATTTATTCTGTGCTAGTCATTGTAGGATAAAATCCTCCTTAACATAAAGCACCTTTAATCTCCAAATCTTCATCGCTTTCACCATCTTCACTTTCATCAGAGATCAAATCTCTAGTATCCTTCTTCTTCCTTCAACTTCCATCACCCCTTCTTTCCTCTCTTGCCAACTTCCTTCTGATCACAGAGTCATATCCACCCATGATCTCCTCTGAATCACTCTGATCATCATCATCATCTTCATCATCTTCAAGTTCCATCTTCCTGAACCTCACTCCACCCTTAGTTTCCAGACATCTCATTTTCTTCTTACTTTTGGAGTTTGGATTCATCTTTATGGTCGTTTCTGCTTTTCCTCTCTCTATTATTCAAGCACTTTCATCATGTTGATGACGTCAGGGTTAAGAGTCCCTTCCACTAGCCATGGTTGTTCAATATCAGGCCAACGTTTATTCCCTTTTCCAGATAACCTTGCAATACCATTAACTAGATGATTACTATTTTCTACTACATCAACAGGAGTAATTACTTTCATAGTTTTTTTGTCCTTTTCCCCCCTTGTAAAAACTCTTTTATATTCCTTTATTGTGAATTATTTTATTATTTTAGACTATGTAGCTTATTTTCCCTCCTTTTTCTTTTCTGTAGTTTTTTCTTCCCCAAATTAATTAATTAATCAATCAATCAATCAATCAATCAATCAATTCATCAATTTACTTATTTGTATCAATATATTTTATTTTATTTTATTTTACCAAATTATTGATTAGTGGCAATCTTATCACATCCAATCAGGAAAAGTAAATGAAAGTAGTCAACTTCAGAGCAATCCAAAAAAAGAAAGACCTCTAATCCAGCAACACTATAGCACTCACAAACCAATTGCTTAATAAGCACCCAATTACCTTAATTTTACAGAATAATGTCAGTGCTCGATTTCCCACTCAATTCTAATCAAACCCACTCATGCACAAAAACTCCAAAATGCAATTCTTAATTACATCAATTGATCCGTCTGTTGCCAAGTCCTTGTCAAATTGTCATAACATCAAATATGCTAGGCACCCAAAATATCCTCTATGGGAAGGTAAGTTTTGCGAATAGAACAGTACTAGCCTTGATTTGACTTGATCCGTTGCAGCACACTCTGTCACATCATGCACTCGTCAGCACCTTCTCTCTCTCTCTGTCTCCTCCTCCTTATCGTCTCTCATATCACAGAAGAACAAAGAACAGACAAGAATTTAGTCATTTATGCACTCACTGGGTTATTTCAACCATTCAATACTCCTCTATTCACATTCGCTCTAAGAAATAAGCAAACAACTTAACTCAGGAATAGTATAAATAGCTCAATAACATTTTATTTTATTTATTTAATTATTTTTATTTTTAATCCGTCAACATATCTCTCATTTATCAATTCAATAGATCTCAATCAAATAGTTTCATCGTTAAGCAACAGCCGATTTAACAAACAGAACACTCCATTCGTGTCTAAATCTCCCCCTCCCTCTCTGTCTGCTCTGAGTCTGCGTCTCCCAGCAGCTCAGTGCAGGCAGGGGAGTGGCATATTTGCTCTACGTAACTCTAAGCTCATAAAATCACACGCATGCGTAGTTCATTCACCAATGCGATTTCAGAGTGGAAGGAGCTCCCAAGCAGCTCTCTCTCCAAGCCAACCAACAGAAAGTAGACAGACCCGCTGTACCTCCATTCTTTCCCCCCATATACAAACAGTAACACTTAACAGAACTCACAAACCAACACAAAACATAGAACACAAATCCTACTCTCTTCAACACACACACATACAGTTTAAGAGGCGTATTTCCGTTCCTACGGACCCCTAAGCATGCTACTACCATCGCACCATTTTTTTCCATTGTTCCTACATTTCTACTTCCTCGAGTTCGCGGATATTCAATGAGCGGTTACATCGAACATATACTTTGTCAACTATAAGTCGAGCGGTAACTTACAACCGAATGTATATACCACAACTCCAGTCCCCGGGACTGACCTAAACCCACCTAATGCGCTTTTAGGATTTTCGGCCCATCCTAATGATCGCCTCGTTGGAGGGCTTATCATAGATCCGCGATGTCCTAATTTGTATAAATTTTTCCTTAGTTCCTGGCCTTTCCTTCATTGTATTCTTTTTGAATTTTATTCAAGCAAAATAACCCTATAGACACTCCTCCCTGTTTGCGTTGTTACCAGCGCAAACAAATTTAGAAATTTAGAACGGACTCTTATCCCACAGCAAATAACAGCAAAGCACACACGCAAGTTCTTAACGGTGCATTCATTCAACGCACACACACACAGACACACGAACTAACCAGTGCCCAAAGTGGTGAGAAAACTCACCCTTATCTGCCGGACTCTGGAGCGAGAGTCAGCTCGGCGCCCATGAATGGAACGCTGAGAAAAGACGCAACATGACCCAAATACCTCGTCGCCATTAATGTAGTTTCCCAGGGTGGGCATCCTCGTCGACATTAATGTGGTGTCGAGAAAACTATGCTGAGATGCTGTGAGAACAAGAATTCCGCTGACACTGTCCTCGATTATAATTATTTATTACATTTGAAGATCTCAGCGCCAATTTACAGATATCTGCAGACATCTGGAGAATAACCGGACCCAATCTCTAAATATGTTATTCTCCCTTCCTTTGTCCCAAACCATAGTATATATCCTATGTAACCTGATATGGGTGTTTTCCCCTACAGACCAATCCCAGGACTCCACCTAACAGACTTCCTCTGCTTTAGGGTGCCCCTATACAACTACTCTCCAGGTGCTCCCCTTAAGCTAAGTCAACATCCTCTAAGACCATTTGCAACCATTAGCAAAGTCATAAATTGTCCAGATACCACAGTGTCATGGTGGTGTGTGAATACATAAGCGATCACTTGGTTGGCAAGTCTGAAACAGAGGCTGGCATTGGCAGCGCACATTCTGATTGTCAGCGTCATTCGAGACTTGGAGACAGGCGTCAAATTGCAGCATAGTCACGTCTGTCTGGGGATAATGCAGCAACTCGATTGGCTTTAACCTCTGTGTGTGGGCGTGTCTGAACTTCTTCCATATCTTCCCTCCAAGTTCTCCTCTTCCTCTATCTGCTCCAATCGCAGTCATGTTAGCCTGTTGCTCGGCAACTGACTGGTGACTGGCAGTTTTTCCCTTAGGCACAGATCTAGGATCAGCTTACCCTCCCAAAAGCGTCAATGTAACATTAGGGAGTAAAAAGTACAACTGACCATAGATCACTGTCTAGGGACAATGTACCTTACTGTTGAGTAGCCCTTTGGCCCGCTGTAAAGGCTCCTTAGGCTCAGTGGAAGTGGAGCTGACCATTTGGGGTACTGTATGTTGTTCTTAGTTAGAACCACCTTGGTTATTTTCTTAATCTCTCCAACAGTCTCTCTCTCTCTCTCTCTCTCTCTCTCTCTCTCTCTCTCTCTCTCTCTCTCTCTCTCTCTCTCTCTCTCTCTCTCTCTCTCTCTCTCTCTCTCTCTCTCTCTCTCTCTGTCTCTCTCTCTCTCTCTCTCTCTCTCTCTCTCTCTCTCTCTCTCACTCTCTCTCTCTCTGTCTCTCTCTCAATTCAATTCAAAGGGCTTTACTAGCATGGGAAACATAAGCAAATGAAATAGATGAAATAAACAATCAAAAATGAACAGTAAACATTGCACTCACAAAAGTTTTAAAGGAATAGAGACATTTCAAATGTCATGTTATGGCTATGTACAGTGTTGTAACGATGTGCAAATAGTTAAAGTACAAAAGGGAAAATAAATCAACATAAATATGGGTTGTATTTACAATGGTGTTTGTTCTTCACTGGTTGCTATTTTCTTGTGGCAACAGGTCACAAATCTTGCTGCTGTGATATTTGTGGTATTTCACCTAATAGATATGGGAGTTTATCAAAATTGTATTTGTTTGCGAATTCTTTGTGGTTCTGTGTAATCTGAGGGAAATATATGTCTCTAACATGGTCATACATTTGGCACGAAGTTAGAAAGTGCAGCTCAGTTTCCACCTCATTTTATAATATATAATATAATATGCCATTTAGCAGACGCTTTTATCCAAAGCAACTTACAGTCATGTGTGCATACATTTTTACGTATGGGTGGTCCCGGGGATTGAACCCACTACCCTGGCATAACGAGCGCCATGCTCTACCAATTGAGCTACAGAGGACCACTTTGTGGGCAGTGTGCACATAGCCTGTCTTCTCTTGAGAGCCAGGTCTGCCTACTCTCTCTGTGTGTCTCTCTCTCTCTCTACCTCTCTCTCAACCCCTTTCTCTCTCTCTCTCTCTCTCTCTCTCTCTCTCTCTCTCTCTCTCTCTCTCTCTCTCTCTCTCTCTCTCTCTCTCTCTTTCCTCTCTTTCTCCCCCCTCTCTCTCTTCTTCCCTCCCGTTCTCTGTCCTCTATATTAAGGGCTGGTATTAAGTGGAGTTATAAATCTAAGGTTGTCAGATGATCCTATAAGTGAGCTCTACTGTAATGAACTTACAGACTCTGAAGAAGTTTGACCTCCAATCTTACTGCAGTCAAACAGATAGCTGACACTCTACTGTACTTCTAGGAAGGCTAGGATAATGCTGCCTGTTTCAAGTTGATGTGTCAGTGAAAGAAAGGTGAGAGATGCATTGAAATACATGAAACCTTAAAGCTGAGTGACCAAGAAGGGGATGGTCTCTTTCTGACAGTGTGAAGCGTGTGTGTGTGTGTGTGTGTGTGTGTGTGTGTGTGTGTGTGTGTGTGTGTGTGTGTGTGTGTGTGTGTGTGTGTGTGTGAGTGCGTGCGTGTGTGTGTGTGATTAGTGATTCTGATCAGCAGGCTACTCTGATCCTAATCACCAGGAAGTCCAATATCACTGATTCACATTATTAAAGCATTATGCACAGGCACAGGCACAGGCCCACACACACACACACACACACACACACACACACACACACACACACACACACACACACACCTGTCTGGAGGCGAATCAAAGGCCCCACACACCTGCAGACCAGCCCTGATCTAGGATCACAGATGGGGCCTTCCCTCCCCTTCTTCTCTTCTCTCTACTTATCCCTGTCCACTCTACTCCCTTCTTCCTCCTCGTCTCTTCCCAATCTCCCCCTCTCTCTTTCACCTTTCTAAGGGACTTTGATCCTCAGTGTGGATGGATATGTGTGGGCTGTCGTTTGTGTGTGTGTTGTGTAAGGTGTCAGATGTGAGACTGAAGGGAATGAGCTGTGGGATGTAGAGGTACCCTGCCGTGAAGCTTCCTCTCTCCTCTCCACTCTGGAACACACCTCTCTTCTCCTGTCCTTCCTCTTCTCATCTCTCTTCTACACTCTGTTGTGAAGATTTAGAGGCTGCACTCCGCTCTTCTGTCCTCCCTCCTCTGTCTCCTCTCCTCTCCTCTCCTCTCCTCTCCTCTCCTCTCCTCTCCTCTCCTCTCCTCTCCTCTCCTCTCCTCTCCTCTCCTCTCCTCTCCTCTCCTCTCCTCTCCCTTTTTAAAGAGACTTAGTGCTATGTTTAATAGCTACACAGTGCTGCCACATCCGTCACACAGCTCCACACACTCTGAGCCTGATCCACCCCTAGGAGACGTGTGTGTTTGTGCGTGTTTGTGTGTGTGCGTGTTTCTGTGTGTGTGTGTGTGTGTGTGCTTGTGCATGTATGCTCGCGTGCCGGCGTGCATGTATTAGTGTGTGTGAGTGTACAGATGCGCTATCTTCATTTGAAAATAATCCTGCAGCAACAGGAAATGTGAATTATTATGTGGATTATAATTAATGGACATTTCTTGTAGGGGTTGATACATTTTTCGTTAGGCCAAATCAAGTCTGAAATTCTAAAGTGGAAATTACAAATTTGCATACGCTACAATTTGCATTTTAATATAGCAGATCTGTGTGTTGTTTGGAAGACAACTCCTATGGGTTTTCTCTGGGTGGGGTCCAGTGGGTTGTACATCTCTCCTATTGATCTGATCAGGAGAGGGAAGCTGTGCAGCAGAACCTAACAACCTGCCCTGCAGTCTGCCTGTCAGATAACACTTCATCACCCCACAGGGTCAGCCAGGGGCCAGGTAAACTCCTGGGCTGCCCTCCCCTTTTCCCCAAACTGTGCATTCTGTGCAATCCTTCACTTCCCTTGCATGGATTTAGAAGAAATGGACTGGTGTAAGGATTGTGGTTTCACCAATCCAATGCTTATGAGGGGCAGTGAGCAAGTCCACACTTCAGGGAGAAGGGTAGAGAATGCAGGCGTTCTCTCTTTTCTGACTCACACTGGTCCTGATATTGGGTAAGAAGAAACAGTTGTGTGAATGAAGATCACATTTTTTTTTAGTAGAGAGAGAGAGAGAGATAATATTATAAACAGAGTGAGACTTTGTGTCTACTTGCATTGAGCATAATCTATTTTTTATTTATTTATCTGTCTCTCCCAATAACACTCTGACTGTTAGAAACTACAGCCTTCTTAGACCTTTAGAATGAGCGCTAACATCACTCTAACATTGCTAAGGGGGAAACAGCATACAAACAGCACACTTTATTAGCATCAATGCTAACTTGAGAGGAAAAAACAGCAACAGTGTGTACTGTATGTGCGGGTGGGTAGAGGGTGGTCGACCAAAACTGAAGGAGACATACTGTTTATATCTAACTCCCAAATGATGAGACCAGAGGCATATCTTGATACTAATGATGAAGGAATGATTGTCTAATGTGCTAGAGATATTCTGGTTGTCATTTGTTAGTGTAATGTGTTACTCCTCGGGCCATCACTAAAATAAAGTCTTGCTCTATGTATTTTCCCTCCTACTCTCGTCCACTTCCTTTTTCGCTTTGGCCTCTCTGCTCTATTATCATACTCCTCTTTCCCTCAGTCTGCAGTAGAGGTAAACCATAATGAAGTACCTCAAGATATGTCTGGAGGCCTGGGGTCCCCCTGATTGTAATTCACTCATCTCAAAGCAAAAAAGAGAATCTTGCGTGCGCTGGCCAGCAACTCCATTATAGACTACCAGTGGTCTTTCACTGTACGTTTCTGTGTGTGTTTCTGGTTGCCCTTCAGCACTCACTACAGTAACTCTGTGTTTCTAACTCATCTCTGACTATCCACCACTTCACAGATTGGCTCGTTCTTCATGATCAACTTATGTCTGGTGGTCATCGCCACCCAGTTCAGTGAGACCAAGCAGCGGGAGCACCAGCTGATGCAGGAGCAGCGGGCCCAGTGCCTGTCCTCCTCTACCCTGGCCAGCCTGCATGAACCGGGGGACTGCTACGAAGAGCTCTTCCAGCTGGTCTGCCACATGCTGCGCAAGGCCCGCAGGAGATCTGTAGCCCTGTATAACCAACTGAGAGGAAGGCCTCTGCCACCACCACCCACTAGAGGGAGAGGAAGAGGAAGAGGAGGAGGGGAAGGAGGAGGGAATGCGAACGGAGGGGACAGGCATCACCCGAGGCAGCCGCGACGTAAGTGGGAGGCAGCGGGTGGGAGAACAAGAAAGAGAGTTTTTGTTAAATGCCTAAATTTAAATGTAACATTATATTAGCCTCTTTCACATTGTTTCGTGCGAGCCAGTGGGATGAGTCTTGTTGAATCTCTCGACTTTCAAACATCTTTGGCGCTAGCACACACTGGCTTACATGTATATAGTGCGACAATGTGAAGGTGGCTATTGATGCTGTTAGTGATAAGCTGATTCTTTCTCACACTCCCTCTCTATCATTCATTAGAATCTCACTGTCCTCACCAAAGCAAGCTGGACCCAATCCACAGCTCCCAACCACTGGGCAACTCCATTGCCCTGGCCGTCCCTCAAAACACAGAGGACTGCCCTCAGTGTGCTGCGGCACTGTCACTCAGGGAGGGGGCGGGAGCTGTGGGCGACTCAGCCAATGGGGAGGAGGAGGAGGGGGCCGTGGAGGAGACGGACAGGGAGGAGAACCACTTGGAGGAGAAAGCAGAAGAGGGGGAGGGAGTGAAGAAGAAGAGGAAGAGGAGGTCGTGTTTTGGGCACTGTAAGGACATGTGGGATGAGATGAGGAAGAAACTTTGGGGCATCGTGGAGAGCAAATACTTCAATAGAGGAATCATGATCGCTATTCTCATCAATACTATCAGCATGGGGATAGAACATCACAACCAGGTAAATATACTATTCTCATCGATACTATTAACATGGGATAGAACACCACAAAAGGTAAACTATACCACAGTCAGGGAGCACAGCACATATACACAACGTGCACAACATCAGTATTGCTCTTTAGTCCCCAAAGCTAACCCATTGACTAGCTTAGTGGGCTAGCAAGGTCGAGATTCGTCCAATGGATGAGTACTACAAGTCATTAGAAGTCAGATATCAGTGACATACATGGAACACCATCAATATGGGCATTTATTGTAACATTATACAACCGATAGACCACCACAATGATATCACTATAAAAGCTAGGTAGGTACACACTAAACCTGCTTCTGGTGCTGGCTGGCTTCTCTCCTGAGAGAGACAGAGGAAGGTAGGGAGCTGCCTGTGTGGAAGGGGTGTGGTAGCTTCATGCCAAAATTCACACACCCACCCTGGCTGTTACATAACCGCTCCTACCTCCCTCAACTCCTCTCTTTCTCCATCTAGCTCTCTCCGTCCCTCCTGTCTCACACCACTCCTTTCCCTACCTCTTTCTGTCTCCCTCCTCCCCTGTCTCTGTCCATCCCTCCCTCTCCCTTCTCAATTCTGTCTCTCTCTCTCTCTCTCTCTCTCTCTCTCTCTCTCTCTCTCTCTCTCTCTCTCTCTCTCTCTCTCCCTCCATCCCTCCCTCTGTCTCCATCTCTCATCCACCCCCTCACTCCTTGACGGCATGCAGAGGAGTCGGTTCTCTCATCTCTGAAGACTCTAAAAATAACAGAGGGATGTGGGGAGAGGAGGAGAGGAGGACAGGAACTCAAAGAGAGAGAAGAGGGAGCAGACGCCTGTTACGCAGCATTTTCAGCTCTATTCCCTGTATGCATGTACACACACACTCCAATGGCATTACACAATGGTCTCTCTGGGCTGAGGCAGAGGCGTTGTGTGTTCTGCAGTAGATTTCTAAGTGTTATTCCAGGTGGTTGTGTTCTATAACTGAAAGCGTATGTGTTTCCCTCTTTGGTAACAGGGCTTACTAATACTTTATTGTATCATTCCCCTGAGGGAAGGATGACATGAAATGTGTTAAGAGCATACAGTGAGGATATGACCTTCAGTAGATGTCCTTCGGATTCGTTACTTGTAGTCTTCATTCAGAGCTGCTGTGTGTGTGTTGTTTGTTATGTGTGTGACGTGTGTGACTGCATAATCTCTGACTCATCAGCATTCATCTTTCACATCAATGGTAGCATGACTGAGAGGGTCCCCTTATTAGCATTTATATACAGCGTGTGTGTGTGTATATTCAGTAAACATTCAATGATAGAAGCAAGAGAACTACAAAGAGAGATGGATGGAGAAAAGAGGGGGAGAGAGGGATGTGCAGGCAGGGAGGTGCAGGTATCTGTGAGGGAGGAAATGAAACACAGGAAGGAGAGATGAAAGGGTAAACAGGTGAGAGGGGAAAAGAGGAGAGAGAGGGACAGAAGGAGAAAGGGAGGGAGGGAGAGGAGGTGGGAGGCTGAGAGAGGAGGAAGACAGAAGGGGATAGCTTTTTTGGTTGAATTGGCCAATCCCCTCTTCGGAGGACAAAAGTAACTTTGTTTTACATTTTTATTTTGTACAGCTTATTTTTTTTGCATATACATTTTACACACATTTCACATACATGCTACTTTTATACACAGTAATTACACAACAAAAGCATTTAAAATATAGTTTAATTTTTATTATACACATGGCATTTTGGATAGATAGTACTCCTGTCCACAACGCCCTAGCAACACCCAAGCCTACTTGATGGTAATAGTGCTCACTGTTGCCCCTAGTTGCCGGTTTTGAAGGCATTTCCTGGTGTTGACATGGACAGACATCCAATTTCTAAGTCAATCTTGAGAGATCTGGCTGACGTAATTACCACATGTCTGTGCTGAAATAGGTTGAATATTTACCTAGTGAAAACTACAACTCCCTTCAGCCCAGCGTCCCACTTAGTTCTTGACTTAATTTCTCTCGTGAATGATTTGATTTCTCTAAAGAGACCTCACAAAAAATGTATAAATGGAATTCAAGTAATTTAACCGACGTTGGTCAATTAGTTATTTAATAACCCAAAAAATAACGACATTTGAGTTAATCAGTCAGCACTAGGTCTCCTCCTCTCCCCATCCTCTCCTCCCTTCATCCCCTCATCTCCTCCACCATGCCTGCCAGTCTGTTTTACTCCTCCTTCTTTTGTCTTCTTCTCTCCTCTTGTTCTTTTCTCTCCCTGAGCTGATCGATAGAGAGATATTGATCACGGAGAGATGGAGGTGCCTGGTAATGAGACAAAGAGAGAGAGGGAACAGAGAAAAACAGGATTAGAGGAGAAGAAAGAGTGTCTTGGCTAGCCTGTATCTCTATTGTCCTTGATACACAGATTTCACTGGTAATCACAGATACCATCTGATCCATATCACATACGCGCTGCAGAGTGTGGAGTGTGGGGATAGGCTTTAGCGAGTGTGTGTGTGTGTGTGTGTTTGCGCACTAATCCCGCTTCCAAGCAAGCACAATCTTCTGGACAGAAAATGGCTGCACTACATCCCTTTGCTCTCTCTCTCTCTCTCTCTCTCTCTCTCCCCCTCCCTCTCTCGCTCTCTCTCCCCCTCTCTCCCTCCCTCCCTCCCTCCATCGGTCTCTCTGAAAACAATAACATGACATTTCAGGCCAGTGTTCATATTGTCTCTTTTCTCACTTTCATTGGTAAAAGTTACCGAGCCACTGAGGTGGATGTAGCTCACTATATCAAGTTGTATAGCCTGTTGTGTTGTGTTGTAGTCTATGTGACAGGTTTGTACAGGTGTCTCAGTACTGAAAGTGTGTTGGTTGTCTGCAGTTTCATATTGTTCAATTGTTGAAGGCAGTATTATTATAATTAAAATGTAAAAAATCTGATTCTACCTCAGTAACTCTCTCTGCCTTCTCTTTTTATTCTGGTCTCTCCATCCAGCCGGAGGAGCTGACTAACGTGTTGGAGATCAGTAACATTGTGTTCACCAGTATGTTCACCCTGGAAATGATCCTCAAGCTGACCGCCTTTGGCTTCTTCGCCTACCTGAGGAACCCCTACAACATCTTCGACGGCATCATCGTCATCATCAGGTCAGGGGGCCTGCCCAACGTTACCACAGAATTTTATCAGAACGTGACCAGAATGTTACAGGAATTATGTTAATAGGATGTTACCAGAACATTACCAGAACAGTTACTACTCTCTCCTCTCTCCTCTCTCCTCTCTCCTCTCTCCTCCCTCCTCTCTCCTCCCTCCTCCCTCCTCTCTCCTCTCCTCTCTCCTCTCTCCTCTCTCCTCTCTCCTCTCTCCTCTCTCCTCTCTCCTCTCTCCTCTCTCCTCTCTCCTCTCTCCTCTCTCCTCTCTCCTCTCCCCTCTCTCCTCTCTCCTCTCTCCTCACTCCTCTCTCCTCACTCCTCACTCCTCTCTCCTCTCTCCTCTCTCCTCTCTCCTCTCTCCTCTCTCCTCGCTCCTCTCTCCTCGCTCCTCGGTCCTCGCTCCTCTCTCCTCTCTCCTCGCTCCTCTCTCCTCTCTCCTCACTCCTCTCTCCTCTCTCCTCTCTCCTCTCTCCTCTCTCCTCTCTCCTCTCTCCTCTCTCCTCACTCCTCTCTCCTCACTCCTCTCTCCTCGGTCCTCTCTCCTCTCTCCTCGCTCCTCACTCCTCTCTCCTCTCTCCTCTCTCCTCTCTCCTCGCTCCTCGCTCCTCTCTCCTCTCTCCTCTCTCCTCGCTCCTCGCTCCTCTCTCCTCGCTCCTCACTCCTCTCTCTTCTCTCCTCTCTCCTCTCTCCTCTCTCCTCTCTCCTCTCTCCTCTCTCCTCTCTCCTCTCTCCTCTCTCCTCTCTCCTCTCTCCTCTCTCCTCGCTCCTCGCTCCTCGGTCCTCGCTCCTCTCTCCTCGCTCCTCACTCGTCTCTCTTCTCTCCTCTCTCCTCTCTCCTCTCTCCTCTCTCCTCTCTCCTCACTCCTCTCTCCTCGCTCCTCTCTCCTCACTCCTCTCTCCTCTCTCCTCGGTCCTCGCTCCTCTCTCCTCGCTCCTCACTCCTCTCTCCTCGCTCCTCGCTCCTCGCTCCTCGCTCCTCGCTCCTCACTCCTCTCTCTTCTCTCTTCTCTCCTCTCTCCTCTCTCCTCTCACCTCTCCCCTCACTTTCACTCTCACCTTTATCTGTCCCCCTCTATACCCTCTCCTTTCTCTCTCCCACCCTCCTGTGGCTTTTTCTCTTTCTATCCCTTATCCACTCATTCTCTCTCCTCCCCTATTCTCTCCTCTCTTTCTGCATCCATCTGTTTCATCCCTCCTTCCATCTCTCCCTCCCCTCTCCAGTGTGTGTGAGATCATAGGCCAGTCTGATGGAGGTCTGTCTGTCCTGAGGACCTTCAGACTGTTGAGGGTGATCAAGCTGGTGCGCTTCATGCCCGCGCTGCGCAGACAGCTGGTGGTGCTGATGAAGACCATGGACAACGTGGCCACCTTCTGCATGCTCCTCATGCTCTTCATCTTCATCTTCAGGTATAGGCGTGTGTGTGTGTGTGTACGTGCGTGCGTGCATCTGTCTCCTCTCTCTGTCTGTCTTCTCCCCCTGTCTGTCTGTATAATCTGCCTGTCTGCCTCCTCTCCCTGTCTGTCTCCTCTCTCTGTCTGTCTCCTCTCTCTGTCTGTCTCCTCTCTCTGTCTGTCTGATCTCCCTGTCTGTCTCCTCTCTCTGTCTGTCTCCTCTCTCTGTCTGTCTGATCTCCCTGTCTGTCTCCTCTCTCTGTCTGTCTCCTCTCTCTGTCTGTCTGATCTCCCTGTCTGTCTCCTCTCTCTGTCTGTCTCCTCTCCCTGTCTGTCTCCTCGCTCTGTCTGTCTCCTCTCCCTGTCTGTCTCCTCTCTCTGTCTGTCTCCTCTCCCTGTCTGTCTCCTCTCCCTGTCTGTCTCCTCTCCCTGTCTGTCTCCTCTGCCTGTCTGTCTCCTCTGCCTGTCTGTCTCCTCTCCCTGTCTGACTCCTCTCCCTGCCTGTCTCCTCTCTCTGTCCATCTCCTCTCTCTGTCTGTCTCTCTGTCTGTGTGTGTGTTGTCTGTGAGGGTAGTCATGTAGAGGCTAGTCCCCTCCAGCTCCAGAAGAGCAATGTCCTCCTTGTTTGAGTGACAGGGGCATAAGCAGTAGAGTGTGATTGATAGAGGGGAGAGCAATAACAGAGAGCATTCCCCTGGTGTTCATCGAGACATGCGCGCACACACACACACATACATACACATACACCCTGCAGCACTGCAATCTCACATAAGTGCACTGAGACAGATGGTAGCAGGCTAGCGATGGAGTGAGCTAACACTACCCTATCTATCTTCCCACTGTAGTTGCTTGCGATTGTGAATGTTATTGATTCCTGTTGCCGCTCCTAAAGGCACTATGGGTATTGTATCCACTCTGGTGTGTTACAGCGCTCTATTCATAACCCTTCCCTGGTCACTGGTTAGAAGAAGCTCTGAGGCTCTACTTCTCCATGTAGGAAGTGTGTTTTCAAAACCAGAAGCTCCAGATGCACTGCTTACTGTTTTATTCAAGTGCTGACTTTTCAGTGTGTGTGTGTGTGTGTGTGTCTCTGTGTGTGTGTGTGTGTGTGTGTGTGTGTGTGTGTGTGTGTGTGTGTGTGTGTGTGTGTGTGTGTGTGTGTGTGTGTGTTAGGCGTATGATGCTGCTACTAATGTATGTTACTGTTTATAGTTGACATATCTCTGTCCTATTCCAGTATCCTGGGGATGCATATCTTTGGCTGTAAGTTCAGTCTGAAGACAGAGACTGGAGACACTGTTCCTGACAGGAAGAACTTTGACTCTCTACTGTGGGCCATTGTCACTGTGTTTCAGGTATGGAACACACACACATGCAAATGCACAGAAAGTGCACACATGCACGCACACACACACATACACACACAGGCAGGCAGAAACACACATACACACACATTTAGTTGCATTCACTTGCAACTCAATCTGGTTTCCTGGACATTTTGAAAGGGGTACCACACAGTTCTATTTTAGGCCTGGTTCAGTTCATTTATGTGAATGGCAAAGCTGTTAAACTGTAAACTTAATCTATATGCTGTATTCCCCAGATTCTGACTCAGGAAGACTGGAACATGGTGCTGTATAATGGAATGGCCTCCACCTCTCCCTGTGCTGCTCTCTACTTTGTGGCTCTAATGACCTTCGGCAACTACGTCCTCTTCAACCTGCTGGTGGCCATCTTGGTAGAGGGCTTTCAGGCTGAGGTAAGACCAGAGGTTTTGTAACTTTTATTAGTCCTCCATTGTTGGTGAATTTTCACTAACAGGCTTAGCTCCTGTATGGCAAAACTGTCTGTCAGAGATACATGAATCATTAATGAGCCAGGCAAGGGTGGTCTGAGACTCTAGGACAAGTCTGGAGGATGGGGTAACCTGTTCTGATTGGATAGAGCAGATCTGCTAAAGAGCAGATTGGGCACTTAAGAAACTGACTCTGACTGCCTGGATCTGTAGCTTTTAGTAAATCAAGGCTGGGATAAAACTTTAAAAGTTACTTAGCTGGCCTATCTCTCGGATACTTTCAGAATGAGGCCAGGTAAAATTGACATTTTCTATTTAAAAATGCCTGTGGCTGTTGTCATAGTTCTAATCGCTCTTTCTTTCGCTCCTTCCCTCCATCCCTCTCTCCTCTGGAAACAGGGGGATGCCAACCGGTCGTACTCCGAAGACGACAGGTCCTCGTGTAACTTTGACGGGAACTCTGACAAGCTGAAGGACTCGCTTCATCTCTCTGGTATGGCTCAGAGGCCTAAAACTATACTGTAGAAACAGCTTTTTAGAGCCGTAGAAACACTACCTTGTAGAGCCTCAATGGCTGAACAGGTTCACTGGGAGAAATTAGTTGTACAGCAACTACTAAAAGGTAGATTTCATTGACTTCTATATTGAGTCAGTGAAGCAGCAGAATTCACAAAGGGGACAGTTCACCCAGTCTATTAATGCTATTGCTAATGTCAAATCTCCCTTTTTCTGAAGATGTATGAATGTTATTGAATAGATGTAATGTATGAATTGTATTGAGTTAAAGTCTGATATTAAACCAGTCACCGATGCTAGAATGCTTTAGCCTGGTCCCAGATCAATTTGTGCAGTTTTGCTAACTCCAAAAGCATGTTTGCCGTGACATTGGCCATAGTTAGGAAGGCAGCACAAACAGATGAGACCAGGCTAGGAATGCTTCCCAGATCAAGCCTGATCTCTCTGAAATGTAAGCAGCAGAAATGTTAAATAATACATGTGTTACAACACAACTTCTCCCACTCTCTTCTCCTCCCTACGGACATAAACAAACCAAACTTGTCTTACTGTACAAACTTACAGTACACTCCATGAGCTAGTCAGACCATGTTAGGTTGAGAATGTGCTTAGTCAGTCTATGCCACTTTCTTTTATCTTCTAAGATGTGCTTTGCAGTTTCATGCTGACTATCTTTCTATCTGATTCTCTCTCTCTCTCGCTCTCTGTCTCTCGCTCTCTCACTCCATCTATCCCTCTCCTTCTCCTCATCCCCTTCCCCTCTCTCTCCCAGACCCTAAGATCTGCACCCTAACCCCCAACGGTCACCTGGACCTGTCCCCAGCGCCCACGGGTCTGTACACGGCCGACAGGCTCACTTTCGCTCTGGGCTCACGCAAAAACAGTGTCATCTCTCTGGGCAGGGCTAACCTGGAGGGCAGGGCTCTGGTGAGTCGTGGGAGGAAGGAGGGAGGGAGGAGACTGGAGGGAGGGGAGAGAGGAGGGAAGAGGAAAGAGGGAGGGAGGTACAATGGGAGGGAGAACTGGTTTGGAATGGACTGGGTCAGAACGAGATGTGTCTGGCTATGGTTGCAATCAATTCAGGAAATGACATAAAATTGCCCATTTGAAAAGAAATTGCCCATCATTGTAATGTTTTTTTTGTTTAGTTCTTTAATTGATCCCTCTTCAGTCACTGCAAATGGCTGGGTTGGCCTAATGGTTTCGCTCTCCCTTTGTCTCTCTCACTTTCCCTTTCTCCCTCTCCCTCTCCGTCTTTCTCTTCCTCTTTCTCCCTCTCTATACCTCTCCCTCTCTGTCTTTCTCTCCCTCTCCCTCTCTGTCTCCCTCTCCCTCCCCCAGTGTCCGGGACGCAGCTCCCTGTACCACAACTGGGGCCGCCCTGCCTTCCAGACCCAGGCAATGTGGGGCCGGCGGTCCAGCTGGAACAGCCTGGGTCGGCCCTCCCGAGCCTTGGGCCTGGGATTGGGGGTAGGAGGAGGGGGCAGCCTGCGCTCCTGCAGCCCCCACGCCGCCAACCCAGCCGAGCAGGAGTCCCTCCTCTCCCCCCCTCACCCTCCCCCACACCTTGCCCACCCTCCTCCCCTCCTGGCCCGACACTTTGTCCCGCAGCGGGACCGCCGGGCGCTGTCCTTGGAGCTACCGGAGCTCCTCCAGGTCCCGGGGACCCCCCTGGCGCAGCTGCTGCCTTACCCCAGGAAGAAGAGCTTCTCCGGTGGGCTGGTTGGTGGAGGGGCTGGGGGGGAGCACCAGGACTGCAATGGGAAGGCCCCCTCGGCCCAGCTCCAGCTCCAGCTTCAACTTCAGCTGCCACAACATCCCCATCCCCATCCACAACTACTGACAGAGGTGTTCCCTCAGGTCAACACACGCAAGGACAGGGAGGACCTGGACGATGACATCGACTATGTGAGTTGGTGTTGGGGGTGAGGGGGAGGTCTGGGGGTGAGGGGGACGTGTATGCGTGAAGATGGGTGAGAGATTTAGGGAGAGGGAGAGGTGTGGGGGTGAGGATGGGTGAGGTGAGATGTGTGTGGATGAGGATGGGTGAGAGGTTGGGTGAGGGGGAGAGTGGTGAGGAGTGAGGGATAGAGTAAGCGAGGAGGGGAGGATCTGAATAATAAGATTAAAGAGTGAGTTGGTTATGATGATAAACAATGATAAAGTCCCATTCACACACTTTAAAAACACCCCTCGAACATACACAGTCCCAATGATATCTTAACTTCTTGGTAAAGACAGATACTGTAGATAGGAGAGAAGGAACTGTTGTTTTACCAGTGTTAATTCATGACCAGTAGCCTAATGCAGCTTACAGTATAATAAACCCACTCTTTATATAGCAGTTTATAAAATAAATATCCAGGTATACATTCTCCAGTAGATTACCCATTGTGTCTCTCCCCTGGGATTCTATTGTTTCAACAGTAAGCAATCCCATACATACAGGACTGAACCAGGGCCAATTAATAATGATATTTACACAGGATGCATCCCAAATGGCACCCTATTCCCTATATAGTGCACTACTTTGACCAGTGCCTATAGTGCATTATATAGGGAATAGGGTTCCATTTGGGACTCAGTCACTGAGCAGAGCAGACAAATAGGGATGCTGGATATTATGCTTCTAGGTGTTGATAAAGCAAAGTGTCCTCTCTTGTAAACAATTACGACAGAGGATTCATCTTTGCTCGTGGGAGGTGGAATAATCGGAATAATCTTATTGTATTGTACAGTATAGCCATTTGTCTTTGTCTAGAACCAATGTGCGTATGTGTACTGAATGCACTCACCAAACTGTATGGTGTGTGTGTGTGTGTTTGTATATGTGTGCGCGTGCATGTGTGTGTGTATTCTGACTGTGTGTGTGTGCTGTGTCCCTCCTCCAGAGTCTGTGTTTCCGTATCCAGAAGATGATGGAGGTTTACAGGCCAGAGTGGTGCGAGACCAGAGAGGACTGGTCTGTCTTCCTCTTCTCTCCTCAGAACAGGTCTGTCTGTCTGTCAATCCCTCTTTTCACTCGTTCACTCTTTCATTTCATTTCCTGCTCAGCACTAACACACCTGATACAGCAAATCAAGGCTTTGGTGTTCCGTTCATAAGTTGTTGAATCCGATGCATTAGTGCTAGGCTAGAAGGAAAGCTTGCACAACCTGTGGATCCCCACTCCCCAAGAGAAGAATTGCCGAGCCCCGCCTTATCGGAATACCTGCTCACCGCTGCACATCCACCTTTGGGCTACTCAGCTAATCAATAACACTGGGACGGGTTGCCAGGCTCCTCACCTGGTCGATAGAGAAGACGGGTTGCCAGGTGCTGCTCCTTACCTTGTCGATAGAGAGGACGGGTTGCCAGGTGTTCAGAGAGAGCCTTGATTAGTGTATGAATCCCTGTCCCTGAGGTAGCAAAGGGATGCTTCCCATAGCAATCCTCTATCTGTTGGTCAACAATAAATACACCGCAAGGCTCAGAGATAGAGCTCAGGCATGCAGGCTGGCAAGGCATTGCAACAGTGTTCTGTTAGCTGTGGAGGTACGCTATATATACAAAAGTATGTGGACACTCCTTCAGATTAGTGGATTCGACTATTTCAGCCACACCCGTTGCTGACAGGTGTATAAAATTGAGCACACAGCCATGCAATCTGCATAGACAAACATTGGCAGTAGAATGGCCTTACTGAATAGCTCAGTGACTTTCAACGTGGCACCATTATAGGAAGTCAGTTCGTCAAATTTCTGCCCTGCTAGAGCTGCCCCGGTCAACTGTAAGTGCTGTTATTGTGAAGTGGAAACGTCTAGGAGCAACAACGGCTCAGCCGTGAAGTGGTAGGCCACACAAGCTCACAGAACGGGACCGCCGAGTGCTGAAGTGCGTAGCGCATAAAAATCATCTGTTCTCGGTTGCAACACTCACTACCGAGTTCCAAACGGCCTCTGGAAGCAACGTCAGCACAAGAACTGTTAGGCGGGAGCTCCATGAAATGGGTTTCCATGGCCGAGCAGCCATACACAAGCCTAAGATCACCATGCGCAATGCCAAGCCTCGGCTGGAGTGGTGTAAAGCTCGCCGCCATTGGACTCTGGAGCAGTGGAAACGCATTCTCTGGAGTGATGAATCACCCTTCACCATCTGGCAGTCCAACGGACGAATCTGGGTTTGGCGGATGCCAGGAGAACGTTACCTGCCCAAATCCATAGTGCCAACTGTAAAGTTTGGTGGAGGAGGAATAATGATCTGGGGCTGTTTTTCATGGTTCGAGCTAGGCCCCTTAGTTTCAGTGAAGGGAAATCTTAACGCTACAGCATACAATGACATTCTAGATGATTCTGTGCTTTGTGGCAACAGTTTGGGGAAGGCCCGTTCCTGTTTCCGCATGACAATGCCCCCGTGCACAAAGCGAGATGCATACATAAATGGTTTGTCGAAATCGGTGTGGAAGAACTTGACTGGCCTGCACAGAGCCCTGACCTCAACCCCATCAAACACCTTTGGGATGAATTGGAATGCCCAACATCAGTGCCCGACCTCACTAATGCTCCAGTGGTTGAATGGAAGCAAGTCCCTGCAGCAATGTTCCAACATCTAGTGGAAAGTCTTCCCAGAAGAGTGGAGGCTGTTATAGCAGCAACGGGGGGACCATATTAATGGCCTTGATTTTGGAATTAGTTGTTTGACGAGCGAGCAGGTGTCCACATACCTTTGGTCATGTAGTGTATTTGGTATTTCTCACTGTGTAGTAGGAGCTGATTTAATTACAGATGTTTTGTAATCTCTTTCTATCATTATCTCTCCATTTCTCTCTCTGTGTTTCTCTCTCTGTGTTGCTCTCTCTGTGTTTCTCTCTCTGTGTTTCTCTCTCTGTGTTGCTCTCTCTGTGTTGCTCTCTCGGTGATGCTCTCTCTCTGTTTCTCTCTCTGTGTTGCTCTCTCTGTGTTTCTGTCTCTGTGTTTCTCTCTCTGTGTTTCTGTCTCTGTGTTTCTCTCTCTGTGTTGCGCTCTCTGTGTTTCTCTCTCAGTGTTGCTCTCTCTGTGTTGCTCTCTCTGTGTTACTCTCTCTGTGTTGCTCTCTCTGTGTTGCTCTCTCTGAGTTGCTCTTTCTGTGTTGCTCTCTCTGTGTTTCTCTCTCTGTTTCTCTCTTTCTGTGTTGCTCTCTCTGTGTTGCTCTATCTGTTTCTCTCTCTCTCCCTCTCTCTCTCTCTCTCTCTCTCTCTCTCTCTCTCTCTCTCTCTCTCTCTCTCTCTCTCTCTCTCTCTCTCTCTCTCTCTCTCTCTGTCTGTCTGTCTGTCTCTATTGTAGTGGTGTCTCTATGGAGCAAGGTGCCTTTAAAACGCCAGTTAATGGGAATTGCTTTGAAAGGAAATGAAATAATCAGCGATAATGGGGCTATTTACTGACTGAATGATGAGCAATCCCCAGTTCTCTGTCAATGAGGCACAATAATGGGTTTTAATCAGTAGAGATGTTACAAAACACGTTTTTAAATTGTTTCTCTCTTTCCCTCTTGCTCTCTTTCACTTCCTTTCTGTCTCCCAATACCACTCCCTCTCTCTCCACTATCTTCCTCCCTCTCCACCTGCCTCCCTCCCACTCTCTCCACTATCTCCCTCCCTCCCCACCTGCCTCCCTCCCTCTCTCTCCACTATCTCCCTCCCTCCCCACCTGCCTCCCTCCCTCTCTCTCCACTATCTCCCTCCCTCTCCACCTGCCACCCTCCCTCTCTCTCCACTATCTCCCTCCCTCCCCACCTGCCTCTCTCTCCACTATCTCCCTCCCTCCCCACCTGCCTTCCTCCCTTTCTCTCCACTACCTCCCTCCCTCCCCACCTGCCTCCCTACCTCCCTCCCTCCCTCTCTCAGGTTCAGGCGGGTATGCCAGTCCATCATAGCCTACAAGATGTTTGACTATGTGGTGCTAGCATTCATCTTCTCCAACTGTATCACCGTGGCTCTAGAGAGACCCAAGATCATGCAGGGCAGCCTGGTAAGGATCAAAGTTCACCACTAGGTTTCAACCGTAGAAATATAATTAGTCAATGTTCTTCTATTTCTATGGGTGTAACTCCCTGTGATATCGCCATCTCTCTCTCTCTCTCTCTCTCTCTCTCTCTCTCTCTCTCTCTCTCTCTCTCTCTCTCTCTCTCTCTCTCTCTTCTCTTTTTTCTCTCTCTCTCTCTCTCTCTCTCTCTCTCTCTCTCTCTCTCTCTCTCTCTCTCTCTCTCTCTCTCTCTCTCTCTCTCTCTCTCTCTCTCTCTCTCTCTCTCTCTCTCTCTCTCTCTCTCTCTCTCTCTCTCTCTCTCTCTCTCTCTCTCTCTAGGAAAGAGTATTCCTAACTATCTCCAACTACGTCTTCACAGCCATCTTTGTAGCGGAGATGACGCTCAAGGTATAGTTCTGCGCTTAACGCGTGTGTGTGTGTGTGTGTGTGTGTGTGTGTGTGTGTGTGTGTGTAAGTGTGTGACTATACTTGTGAACAAGAATAGTAAACAAACAAAAGTTTGACCAACTGGTGACATTTTGTTAGTCCCCACAAAGTCAAATGCTATTTCTAGGGGGTTTAGGGTTAAGGTTAGAATTAGTGTTAGGGTTAGAATTAGAATTAGGTTTAGGGTTAGGAGCTAGGGTTAGTTTTAGGATTAAGGTTAGGTTTTGGGGTTAAGGTTAGGGTTAATGTTAAGGTTAGGGTTAATGTTAGGGTTAGGGGTTAGGGAAAATAGGATTTTGAATGGGACTGAATTGTGTGTCCCCACAAGGTTATTTATACAAGACGTGTGTGTGCGGCCTTATGTCTGCATGCGTGCATGTCTGTCTGTGTGTGTGTGTGTGTGTGTGTGTGTGTGTGTGTGTGTGTGTGTGTGTGTGTGTGTGTGTGTGTGTGTGTGTGTGTGTGTGTGTGTGCCACAGTTGATAGTGCATGTCAGAGCAAAGACCAAGCCATGAGGTCGAAGGAATTGTCTGTAGAGCTCCGAGACAGGATTGTGTCGGGGCACAGATCTGGGGAAGGGTACCAAAACATTTCTGCAGCATTGAAGGTCCCCAAGAACACAGTGGCCTCCATCTGTGGAGGCTTGGCAGCAGCTACTCTTCCTGGGGTCCAGCAACATCAAGGCAGTTATATATACAGTTTAAAATATTACATGACATTACATTTCATAACACTTTTCACAACACATTAAATGTGTTCCCTCAGGCCACTACTCTACTATCACATATCTACAATACAAAATCAATGTGTACGTGTGTGTAGAGTGCGTGTCTTATCGTGTGTATGTGTGTCTGTGTCTGTGCCTGTATGTGTGTGTCTCTTCACAGTCCCCACTGTTCCATAAGGTGTATTTTTGTCTGTTTTTTCAATCTGATTCTACTGCTTGCATCAGTTACCTGATGTGGAATAGAGTTACATGTAGCCAGGGCTCTATGTAGTACTGTGCGTCTCCCATAGTCTGTTCTTGACAATGGGAATGTGTAGAGACCTTTGGTGGCATGTCTTGTGGGGTATGCATGGGTGTCCAAGCTGTGTGCTAGTAGTTTAAACAGACACCTCGGTGCATTCAGCATGTCAGCACTTCTTCCAAGAAGTGATGAAGTCAATCTCTCCTCCACTTTGAGCCATGAGAGACATGCATATTATTAATGTTAGCTCTCCATGTACATTTAAGGGCCAGCCGTGCTGCCCTGTTCTGAGCCAATTGTAATTTTCCGAGGTCCCTCTTTGTGGCAGCTGACCACACGTCTGAACAGTAGTGCAGGTGCGACAAAACTAGAGCCTGTAGGACCTGCCTTGTTGATAGTGTTGTTAAAATGGCAGAGCAGCACTTTATTATGGACAGACTTCTCCCCATCTTAGCTACTATTGTATCAACATGTTTTGACCATGACAGTTTACAATCTAGGGTTACTTGAGCAAGTTTAGTCACCTCAACTTGCTCAATTTCCATAGTATTTATTTCAAGATTTAGTTGAGGTTTAGGTTTTAGTGAATGATTTGTTCCAAATACAACGCTTTTAGTTTTTGAAATATTTAGGACTAATTTATTCCTTGTCACCCATTCTGAAACCAACTGCAGCTCTTTGTTAAGTGTCGCAGTGATTTCACTCGCTGTAGTAGCTGACATGTATAGTGTTGAGTCATCCACACACATTAGACACACTGGCTTTACTCAAGGCCAGTGGCATTTCATTAGTAAAGATTGAAAAAAAGTAAGGGGCCTAGACAGCTGCCCTGGGAAATTTTTGATTCTACCTGGATTATGTTGGAGAGGCTTCCATTAAAGAACACCCTCTGTGTTCTGTTAGACAGGTAACTCTTTATCCACAATATAGCAGGGGGTGTAAAGCCATAACACATACGTTTTTCCATCAGCAGAATATGATCGATAATGTCAAAAGCAGCACTGAAGTCTAACAAAACAGCTCCCACAATCTTTTTATCATCAATTTCTCTCAGCCAATCATCAGTCATTTGTGTAATTACAATGCTTGTCTTTCATAATTTGATCAGTTATACTTGGATGTGTAGTGTCAGCTTGTGTTGCTCACATGTCATGCCTAAGGTTGCTAATCTTGCCAATGAAAAAATCATTAAGGTAATTGGCAATATCAGTGGGTTTTGTGATGAATGAGCCATCTGAGTTTACCTTTTTGACCTATACAGTGGGGGGGAAAAGTATTTAGGCAGCCACCAATTGTGCAAGTTCTCCAAATTAAAAAGATGAGAGAGGCCTGTAATTTTCATCATAGGTACACGTCAACTATGACAGACAAAATTAGAAAAAAAAATCCAGAAAATCACATTGTAGGATTTTTGATGAATTTATTTGCAAATTATGGTGGAAAATAAGTATTTGGTCAATAACAAAAGTTTCTCAATACTTTGTTATATACCCTTTGTTGGCAATGACACAGGTCAAATGTTTTCTGTAAGTCTTCACAAGGTTTTCACACACTGTTGCTGGTATTTTGGCCCATTCCTCCATGCAGATCTCCTCTAGAGCAGTGATGTTTTGGGGCTGTCGCTGGGCAACACGGACTTTCAACTCCCTCCAAAGATTTTCTATGGGGTTGAGATCTGGAGACTGGCTAGGCCACTCCAGGACCTTGAAATGCTTCTTACGAAGCCACTCCTTCGTTGCCCGGGCGGTGTGTTTGGGATCATTGTCATGCTGAAAGACCCAGCCACGTTTCATCTTCAATGCCCTTGCTGATGGAAGGAGGTTTTCACTCAAAATCTTACGATACATGGCCCCATTCATTCTTTCCTTTACACGGATCAGTCGTCCTGGTCCCTTTGCAGAAAAACAGCCCCAAAGCATGATGTTTCCACCCCCATGCTTCACAGTAGGTATGGTGTTCTTTGGATGCAACTCAGCATTCTTTGTCCTCCAAACACGACGAGTTGAGTTTTTACCAAAAAGTTATATTTTGGTTTCATCTGACCATATGACATTCTCCCAATCCTCTTCTGGATCATCCAAATGCACTCTAGCAAACTTCAGACGGGCCTGGACATGTACTGGCTTAAGCAGGGGGACACGTCTGGCACTGCAGGATTTGAGTCCCTGGCGGCGTAGTGTGTTACTGATGGTAGGCTTTGTTACTTTGGTCCCAGCTCTCTGCAGGTCATTCACTAGGTCCCCCCGTGTGGTTCTGGGATTTTTGCTCACCGTTCTTGTGATCATTTTGACCCCACGGGGTGAGATCTTGCGTGGAGCCCCAGATCGAGGGAGATTATCAGTGGTCTTGTATGTCTTCCATTTCCTAATAATTGCTCCCACAGTTGATTTCTTCAAACCAAGCTGCTTACCTATTGCAGATTCAGTCTTCCCAGCCTGGTGCAGGTCTACAATTTTGTTTCTGGTGTCCTTTGACAGCTCTTTGGTCTTGGCCATAGTGGAGTTTGGAGTGTGACTGTTTGAGGTTGTGGACAGGTGTCTTTTATACTGATAATAAGTTCAAACAGGTGCCATTAATACAGGTAACGAGTGGAGGACAGAGGAGCCTCTTAAAGAAGAAGTTACAGGTCTGTGAGAGCCAGAAATCTTGCTTGTTTGTAGGTGACCAAATACTTATTTTCCACCATAATTTGCAAATAAATTCATTAAAAATCCTACAATGTGATTTTCTGGAGAAAAAAAATCTCAATTTGTCTGTCATAGTTGACGTGTACCTATGATGAAAATTACAGGCCTCTCTCATCTTTTTAAGTGGGAGAACTTACACAATTGGTGGCTGACTAAATACTTTTTTCCCCACTGTATATACTTGCATCCTCGTGTTTCTTTATCTTATCTCGTATCGCTTGTGTTTTTATTTCAAAATAAGTATTACTTTATTACTGCACTGTTGGAAAAGAGCTTGCCAGTAAGAATGTCACTGTACTGCTTTACACCTGTTGTGTCCTGTGCACGTTGCGTATAAACATTGAAACTTGAATCACCATGGGGAAAGGCAAAGAACTTACAGTTGAAAAGAGGCAAGTGGTTGTTGACTTTCATAAATCAGGCAATGGGTACAAAAAACAACTAAAGAGAAAATATACCACTTACTACTATTAGGAAGTTTAAAACTACTGGAACAGTGGACACTTGCCTGGTAGAAAGCCCAAGTGTATATTTTCCCCACGCACAGTGAGGAAGATGGTTCAGAAGGCAAAGGAAAGTCCAAGGGCCACAGTTAGAGAATTACAGAACTTGTTGGCATTTTGGTGTCACCAAGTCTCCAAATCTACAATTAGACACCACCTCCATGCCAATAGGCTATTTGGAAGGGTTGCCATAAAAAAAAGCTTTTGTTGAGCAACCAACAAATGTAAACGCCTGGAGTTTTCTAAACGGCATTGACACTTGGATTGGAACCGTGTGCTATGCCAGATGAGATGAAAATAGAGCTCTATGACACCAGTGGTGGGTTTGGCCCAGAAAGAAGGATGCATATGAGTTTAATTCCAAAACGCTATATATTCATTTTCAGAAATGTTAGTAAATTAGTTTTTTGGGTTTAAAGAACTTCCGAAAGAGATTGGTGTGTTTTGTCTCCATCTAATCATGGCATGGGGTTGTTAAATGACAGACATGCATTTGTTTGAAACCTATCACTAAATGCTTTCATTTCAGAGAGACAGTCATATTTTGTTGCAAAACGGGATATATCCATCTCACTCTCAGAGAAAAAAGTAGCACTACAAGGTTTTACACAGTCAAATGTTATTTTTAGTAAAGAACTGTACAAATGATACATTTGTGACATCAAATTAATAAATGCAGTAATATGAGATCTGGGCTCTGGTCAGAAGTAGTGCACTATATAGGGAATAGGGTGCCATTTGGGATGAGGCCTATTTCTAACCAAACCCTATAGCATGACACTAGATTTATGATGTATTGAATTTATATGTTAAATAAACAGGATACGAACATTCCATTCCTGCTAAACAATGGATATATAGTGTTTTGCAACAAAACCAGTTGTAATACATATCTAAAATCGATTAATTTAAAATCTGAGGACAGTAATATTTTACACACACATAAAGGTCTCTCCCTCAATCTCTCCCTCTTTTCTCCCTGGAAGTCTGTCCATTCCTCTCAAGACAAGCAATTAAGCAATGACATTAATTTGCCGTCAATCTTTCTGTCGCCGTCAATCTCTTTCACCCCGTCTCTCTATCCCTCCCTCCCTCCCTTTCTCTCTCTCTCTCTCTCTCTCTCTCTCTCTCTCTCTCTCTCTCTCTCTCTCTCTCTCTCTCTCTCTCTCTCTCTCTCTCTCTCTCTCTCTCTCTCTCTCTCTCTATCTTTCTCTCTCTCTCTCTCTCTCTCTCATTCTTTTCCACCCTCTCTCCTCCCCTCTCTCGCCCTCCATTCCTCCATTCTGTTCTCTGTGGAGGGTTCTGGCACAAGTGGGGGCATCAATTATGCAAACGAATCAATTATTGACCAATCTACCAGAGGAGTAATGGACTTGTCAGGCCCCTGGCTGAGTGGAACACACCCCCTCATGTCTCTGTCTCTGTCTCTCTTTCTCTGCTTTTAGGCCTGATCACATTACCCCCTGTCTGTCAATTAGTCAGTCAGTCAGCCTCTCCCTAAGCCATGGATATAGGCTTAGATTTAAATACAGTATCTAGGCATTAAGATCATTAGCTTTAATACAGTATCTAGGCATTAAGATCATTAGCTTTAATACAGTATCTAGGCATTAAGATCATTAGCTTTAATACAGTATCTAGGCATTAAGAACATTAACTTTAATACAGTATCTAGGCATTAAGATCATTAGCTTTAATACAGTATCTAGGCATTAAGAACATTAGCTTTAAATACAGTATCTAGCAGTGGCGGCTGGCCGATAGAGGGGCGCTAGGGCGCCGCCCTCTTAAATAAAATTATTTTAAAAATAAAAAAATAAAAAAAATAATAATAATAATAATAAAAACATCAGTATGTCAATATTTGTGTGTTTGAAATATGGAATGCACACAGTAATATGTGTAAGATATGATAGAAAATCATATTCGCAACCTTTCCTCTGCCTGTCAAACGCCTCGTCAGCTCTGGGCGATACAGAAAGTGCCCCGAGGAGGCGGGTCTACGTAGCAGTTAAGCCAATTGCTAATTTAAGATATGAATGTATGACATAAAATGTAGTCAATAAGCGATCTTAAATCGAATCCAAGGAGGGCGATTATTTTACCGCCCCAAGCTCGCCCTGATAAAATAAGGACCGGGGGTCCAGTGACGCCATTTTTACTAGACAACAATGGCGAACGCAAAGCGTTACTCCTCCAAGACCCAACCCTAACTCGGTGAAATCTCTCCTCCAAGATCCGTTTGAGAGGAGAACTTTGTCAGAGAAAGTTCGGGTGAAAGAGCTGGGCCCAGATCAACCTGACCTCTCAATCAGACAGCAGGCTAGCGAGAAAGGGGAAGCAGTATATGCGCGGCTTCTCCCGTAGCTGGTACACCAGGAAGGCTTGGCTAGCTGGGTGCACTGATGCTAATGCTTTATTTTGCTTTCCGTGCTTGCTTTTTAAAACGACGGGTCAGATTCAGCATGGACAGGTACCGGAGTGAGGGATATGAAGCACCTGTCAGAGAAGGTAAAGAAACATGAGAACACCAGGGCACACATGGACAACTCTGTAAAGCTAGCTGTATTAGGAAGGGTGAACATTGCTACGCAGCTGGATGACGGCCACAGGATTGCGGTGAGGAAACACAATGAGGAGGTGGATAAAAACAGGCACATTCTATCCAAAATTATCGATTGTGTGAAGTTCTGTGGGGCTTTTGAGTTGGCCTTGCGTGGGCACGAGGAGACTGACTCCTCAGACAACCCCGGCATTTTCCGGGGCTTAGTGGATTTTGTTGCCTCCCTCGACAGTGTGCTGGAGGAGCACCTGAAGACAGCTCACCGTTTTTAAGGGCACGTCAAAGACGATACAGAACGAGCTGTTGGACTGTATGCTGTCAATGCTTAAGGATTACATCCTGGAGGAAGTAAAGAGTGCTGATTTTATCGCCATTCAAGCTGACGAGCGACTGACGTTCCACCCACTGCCAGTTGGTGCTTGTGTGAGTGATTATCATAGAGCCGTCACAATTATATTTGTTTTAGTATTTTAAAAGGAAAGAGAAGACACAATCAGACGTTGATAATAATGCAGGAAAGTACTACACAGTTTGTAATAATTATTCAGGTGTCCACCAGGTCAATTTCTAGAAGAGGCCTAGTTGTTATTGAATATTAACTTTATTGCTAAGTGAACAGCAGAACAAAATTATGTTGCATCCCTCTCACAAATGTAATAGAAAAAAGGCTTTAAAACGTAATAACATCAGTTAATTATGTACATCACAGGTTAAAAGCAGTTACTAGACATAGTTTGTGTGTATATACACACTGTCTGTCTGTCTGTCTGTCTGTCTGTCTGTCTATATATATATATATAAGTCACTGGTTGTGTGTTGAGGGGGAATTACAGTGAGTTAAGAAGTCTGATTGCAAGTTATCAAATTAAACTTTATTTTTTGGACCCAGGGCCTCAATTCCCTCTTTGTGTGGGGACAGCGCATCTGACGAGCAGCAACAGCCCATCAAGCGACGGAGGATGCTGGGACCAGGAGAACAACAGAGGTTGGCTATAGAGGTAAGTTGTGATGTAATTGTCAGTGTTTCCCACCTAGAACTTTTTTCAGGCCTGGTAGTATGTAGCCAAAACCCTGAACAATCAGCACCTTGGTAATCATATACTTGAGTTGGACATAGGCATGTGTCAGTCAGGATCACTTGCATCAAAATAGCTTAATTGCAAATTAAAGCTGATGATGTATCTTTTACAGGTATGTGATACCATCCTGAGTCATGCCAAAGAGAGGTTCTCCTTCACCCAGCACCTCATCAGCGCAACACTATTGCACGGAGAGTTGTTCCCACAACACAGTGTGAAGTTCCCCGATACAGCGCTTGAAACAACCGTGGAGGCGTACCCCATGTTGAACAAGGCCAAGCTCAAAACCAAACTGTCCCTCATCTATGAGAACAGTGAGTTCAAGGCTTGTAGTGGTGCAGTGCCCCTGTACCAGTTCTTCATGGAGAACAACCTTCAGAGCACTTTCACAGAGACTGCCAGCCTCCTCAAGATCCTCATCACCACACCCATGACAACTGCTGAGTCAGAAAGGTGCTTCTCTACACTGAAAAGGATCAAGACCTTCCTGAGAAACAGCATGACACAGGATCGCCTGAACGCTCTGGCCATGCTCTCCATGGAGAAGAAACTTGTCAGGGACATTCCTGACTTTAATCAAAGGGTCATTGAGAGGTTTGCCACTCAGAAGGACAGACGGGCAAAATTCCTGTACAAATAAGATGACAGACACACACACACAGAGCAGCTCTGGCCGCATGTTTCTTTGTATATAGTTGACCTTAGCATAAAAAATCCAGTTATATATGGTACTCTAGAAAGTCTTAATAGTGTCTTTGCTAATATTACTGTATATATGTTGTTTTGTATCAATTAATTGTTGCAGTTCTGGAGCACATTAACAATTAGTCACATTTAGTATGATCATAAAATACTGTATGCTATTCTTCCAGTCAAAGGTTTGAGTTCATCCACTTGATATCCATTTCTATATTATACATCCTTTCATACAGTGTAAGATTTCCTATAAACTTTATAATAATTTCATGTTATTGTCCACTTTCCACTCTGTTCTGACAGCATGCCTGTTGCGTTGCCTGTTTACTACCAATGGTGAAAAGTTCACTTTAAATGCAAATGAAAGGCTTGGGTTTGTGTAATATGTTTTTGTGTAAGAATGCCTCAACTTTTTAATATTGGCATTAAATAATTACTGAATGTTTCACTGAGCACTGCTGTCCTGCAGTTTGTGTTAAAATATATCGCGATGGTTACAGGAAAAAAAAGTATGGCACAGCCCCACCGAGAATATTTTTCACCAGCCGCCACTGGTATCTAGGCATTAAGAACATTAGCTTTAATACAGTATCTAGGCATTAAGAACATTAGGTTTAAATACAGTATCTAGGCATTAAGAACATTAGCTTTAAATACAGTATCTAGGCATTAAGAACATTAGCTTTAAATACAGTATCTAGGCATTAAGAACATTAGCTTTAATACAGTATCTAGGCATTAAGAACATTAGCTTTAAATACAGTATCTAGGCATTAACAACATTAGCTTTAAATACAGTATCTAGGCATTAAGAACATTAGCTTTAAATACAGTATCTAGGCATTAAGAACATTAGCTTTAATACAGTATCTAGGCATTAAGAACATTAGCTTTAATACAGTATCTAGGCATTAAGAACATTAGCTTTAAATACAGTATCTAGGCATTAAGAACATTAGCTTTAATACAGTATATAGGCATTAAGAACATTAGCTTTAATACAGTATCTAGGCATTAAGAACATTAGCTTTAATACTGTCACACCCTGGTTCGGGGACTCATTATGTTGAACCAGGGTGTGTTCATTCTATGTTTTCGGTTTCTCTGGTGGGTGTTCTAGGTGGTTTATTTTCTATGTTTGCCGGTGTGACTCCCAATCAGAGGCAAACGAGTGTCAGCTGTCGGCTGTTTGTCTCTGATTGGGAGCCATATTTAATCTATCTGTTTTCCTTTCGGGTTGTGGGATTTTGTTCGTGTGTGTGCGCTGTTGTACCACAGACGTCACGGATTCGTTGTTTGTTTGTTTTGCTCGTGTGAGTATTTAATAAATATACTATGTTCACTCGCAACGCTGCGCATTGGTCTCCTGTTCTAGACGATCGTGACAGAAAATCCCACCAAGACCAGACCAAGCAGCGTGTCCAGGAGCTGAAGGGCGATAATTGGAAACAGAGGAGCGAGAATTGGGCGAGAATGATGGAGGCCTGGTCCACGGGGGAGGAGAGACCCCCAGAAAATTTTTAGGGGGCTCACGACGTCGGGGCAGCAGGTGTACGGGTTGGAGGAGTGCAGGAGGTTGGCAGATAGGGCCGCCAGGTTAAGGGGGCCACTGGTCACGAAGGGGAAGGAAGGTGTAGAGGCACGGCCAAGGGTACTGGGGTGTGTTACCAGTCCGGTCCGGCCCGTTCCTGATCCCCGTGTAGGGCCAGGGGGTGTGTGTCCTCAGTGCGGTCCTGTCTGTTCCTGTTCCTCGCATGGAGCCTGTGGTGCGCGTCCCCAGCCCAGCCCGGCCTGTGCCTGCTCCCCGCACCAAGGATACGGTGCGCGTCGCCAGCCCGACCCGGCCTGTTCCGGCCACTCGCACCAGGGATACGGTGCGCGTCGCCAGCCCGACCCGGCCTGTTCCGGCCACTCGCACCAAGGATACGGTGCGCGTCGCCAGCCCGACCCGGCCTGTTCCGGCCACTCGCACCAGGGATACGGTGCGCGTCGCCAGCCCGACCCGGCCTGTTCCGGCCACTCGCACCAGGGATACGGTGCGCGTCGCCAGCCCGACCCGGCCTGTTCCGGCCACTCGCACCAGGGATACGGTGCGCGTCGCCAGCCCAGTCCGGCCCATCCAAGCTTCCCGCACCAAGTCTGTGGTGCGTCTCGTCAGCCCTGTCCGGCTCGTCCCTGCTCTCCGCACCAAGTCAGTGGTGTGCGTCGCCAGCCCATTCCGGTCCATTCCTGCTCCACGCACCAAGCCAGGGGCGCGTGTCGTCAGTCCGGCTCCGGCCAGCGGGGCTAGACAGGACCAGGAGTACTTTGGGGGTTGGAGAGGAAGTGGGGATCAAGCCCGGAGCCGGAGCCGCCGCCGAGGAAGAATGCCCACCCAGCCCTCCCCTGTTTTGCTCGTATTTAGGCGCGGTCACAGTCCGCGCCTTTAGGGGGGGGTACTGTCACACCCTGGTTCGGGGACTCATTATGTTGAACCAGGGTGTGTTCATTCTATGTTTTCGGTTTCTCTGGTGGGTGTTCTAGGTGGTTTATTTTCTATGTTTGCCGGTGTGACTCCCAATCAGAGGCAAACGAGTGTCAGCTGTCGGCTGTTTGTCTCTGATTGGGAGCCATATTTAATCTATCTGTTTTCCTTTCGGGTTGTGGGATTTTGTTCGTGTGTGTGCGTGTTGTACCACAGACGTCACGGATTCGTTGTTTGTTTGTTTTGCTCGTGTGAGTATTTAATAAATATACTATGTTCACTCGCAACGCTGCGCATTGGTCTCCTGTTCTAGACGATCGTGACAAATACAGTATCTAGGCATTAAGAACATTAGCTTTAAATACAGTATCTAGGCATTAAGAACATTAGCTTTAATACAGTATCTAGGCATTAAGAACATTAGCTTTAATACAGTATCTAGGCATTAAGATCATTAGCTTTAATATAGTATCTAGGCATTAAGAACATTAGCTTTAATACAGTATCTAGGCATTAAGAACATTAGCTTTAAATACAGTATCTAGGCATGAACAACATTAGCTTTAAATACAGTATCTAGACATTAAGAACATTAGCTTTAAATACAGTATCTAGGCATTAAGAACATTAGCTTTAATACAGTATCTAGGCATTAAGAACATTAGCTTTAATACAGTATCTAGGCATTAAGAACATTAGCTTTAATACAGTATCTAGGCATTAAGAACATTAGCTTTAATACAGTATCTAGGCATTAAGAACATTAGCTTTAATACAGTATCCAGGCATTAAGAACATTAGCTTTAAATACAGTATCTAGGCATTAAGAACATTAGCTTTAATACAGTATCTAGGCATTAAGAACATTAGCTTTAATACAGTATCTAGGCATTAAGAACATTAGCTTTAATACAGTATCTAGGCATTAAGAACATTAGCTTTAATACAGTATCTAGGCATTAAGAACATTAGCTTTAAATACAGTATCTAGGCATTAAGAACATTAGCTTTAATACAGTATCTAGGCATTAAGATCATTAGCTTTAATATAGTATAGCCTCCTGAGACCCGAAAGAAAGGTTTTGGAATGTATTTATTTTTTGAATCACATAAGTGTTTGGGGTGAAAAAAATAGAACAAATATTTGTATTTATTTTTTATTGTATGTGAACTGTATTGGCCAGTTGGACTCGGATGATAGTAAATATGAAAAATGTAACATTACAGTGAATGGGGACAGTAGGTAAGAAACATAGTTGGAGCATCCTGACGTCCACTACAGAGGACATTTATTAACAAGCTCTTATTTAGCTCTTATTTAATGTGAAAAAAAGAAACAATTCCTGAGATATTTACCTATTAGAAACAACTTGAATATCAAACTCACAAAAATTATAATTACACAATAACACATAATTACCATAAAATGTGGTAATTGTGATGGTAACCATTTTGAGGAACAAGAAATAAAACATTATCAAGGTGACACCCCCACACGTGATTTCATTGAAAAGCCCAGAATGTCCTCTCAAAAGTACAACAGGACCTAACACAGTGGCAAGTATGGCCTTAGAGATATGGCCCAAAAACGAATGTCCATTAGAGAGGACCAAAATGAATTGCTGGGTCTCAGGAGCATAGGCATTAGTCAATAGGCTTAAATGTACGGTCTAGGGCTAGGCAGTAGGATCATTATATTAGATTATCATTATGGTCATACAGTACCGTATATACGCAGCTGTCTTTTGTACTCTCGTCAGTCTCATGCTAAGTGATAATTTGGCTTCAATGCCAGTCAGTCAGAGCCTATAATGATAATAATAATAATCATGTTAATAATATCGTCTCCCGAGTGGCGCAGTGGTCCAAGGCACTGCATCGCAGTGCTAGCTGTGCCACTAGAGATCCTGGTTCGAATCCAGGCTCTGTCGTAGCCGGCCGTGACCGGGAGACCCATGGGGCGGCGCACAATTGGCCCAGCGTCGTCTAGGGTAGGGGAGGGATGTAGCTCAGTTGTTAGAGCATGGCGTTTGCAACGCCAGGGTTGTGGGTTCGATTCCCACGGGGGTATTAAAAAATAATAATGTAAGTCGCTCTGGATAAGAGCGTCTGCTAAGTGACGTAAAATGTAATATGCATTGGATTTCTGCTCTGACTGTGTTCCTTCATTTAAATCATGGGCATTTTTTATCCAATGTCCTCGTAACCACTCATTCACATTGCTGCCTTGCAATCTCCTGAAGCCGCTACCCCTGAATTTACACACACATCCAATATGTACCACTCAATCTAACTATACCCATATGGCACAGCTTGGCATCCATGATACATAGTTGTGTGTTTGTAGCAAGAATCACAGAAGAAAGTCATGGGGACCTGGATGGTGGCATGGTGTGTCAAATGATGTTCCACCAACTCTGTACAACCCAAGGGCACAGTGTTGCATCATTAGTCCAACTCTGTGTCAGAGAGCCTACTGTGTCTACCTGCAGTTTGTACTGTATAACTCTCTCAGATGCCCTGTTAACTCTGTTTGTTTGTGTGTGATGGAAAGTTCCTTGTGCTAGTAGCTAGCGTGTGTGTGTGTGTGTGTGTGTGTGTGTGTGTGTGTGCGTGCGTGCGTGTGTGTGTGTGTATATATAAATAGTTCCCAGTGCCAGCAGCAGCCAGTGTGACTGTGACAGTTAATATCAGTGTCTGCCAGCGGGCTCTAGCTAGTATGAGCAAGTGTGTGTGTGAACAGGTGTGGATGTGTGTGTCACAGAGATGTAGCCCATTTCATGATCCAGGTGAGCAAGTGTGTGTATGTGTGTGTGTGCGTGCTTTTGTTTGTGTGCTTTGTATGTGTGTGCGTGTATACGTCTGTGCTTGTACGTGTGTGTGTGTGTGTGTGTGTGTGTGTGTGTGTGTGTGTGTGTGTGTGTGTGTATAGTTATCCTCGAGGCGGTTCTATAGTGTGTGTGAGTCACTTTCTGTCACACGTCTTGTTAGTGTCTATAGATTTCAACACAAAGACTCCTGTGACCTGCAGCTGCTTACGACTCACTCCTCTCTCTCTCTCTCTCTCTCTCTCTCTCTCTCTCTCCCTCTCTCTCTCTCTCTCTCTCTCTCTCTCTCTCTCTCTCTCTCTCTCTCTCTCTCTCTCTCTCTCTCCTTCTCTCTCTACTCTCTCTCTCTCTCCCTCTCCCTCTCCCTCCTTCTCTCTCCCTCTCTCTCTCACTCCTATCTCCCTCTCCGTCTCTCACTCCTTCTCTCTCCTTCTCTCTCTCTCTCTCTCTCTCTCTCTCTCTCTCTCTCTCTCTCTCTCTCTCTCTCTCTCTCTCTCTCTCTCTCTCTCTCTCTTCTCTCTCCCTCTCTCTCTCTCTCCCTCTCTCCCTCTCCCTCTCTCTCTCATACTCCTATCTCCCTCTCCCTCTCTCACTCCTTCTCTCTCCTTCTCTCTCCCTCTCTCTCTCTCTCTCTCTCTCCTTCTCGCTCTCTCTCTCTCTCTCCTTCTCTCTCTCTCCTTCTCTCCTTCTCTCTCTCTCTCTCTCTCTCTCTCTCTCTCTCTCTCTCTCTCTCTCTCTCTCTCTCTCTGTCTCTCTCTCTCTTCTCCATATCTCTCATTATCTCCATTTCTCATGCACCATGTAATGTGTCTGAGACCTCTCTAGTCATTCTGGGACCAGTCTCCTAACCTGAGATATGTGTGCAGGGGAATACATGAACTTTAGCACAACTCTCTCATTGACATGATGCATGACTCTTGCTCTCTTTTGCAACAAAAACATTTATGTAATTGTACCAACTTTATTCAATGTAATGCTGGCAATTTCAATTCTTCATACACTATGGGATTGTATATAGGTGACCGGGTGTACCTGTTGATAACATACCTCACTCACAACCTATCTCCCTCTCCCTCTCTCTCCCCCTCTCCCTCCCCCTCTCTCACCCCTCTCCATATCTCCCTCCCACTTCTCTATAGGTGGTGTCTATGGGCCTGTATATAGGGGAACAGGCATATCTGAAAAGCAGCTGGAACGTGTTGGACGGCTTCCTGGTCTTTGTGTCGTTGATTGACATTGTGGTGTCCATGGCGGGCGGGGCTAAGATCCTGGGGGTGCTGAGGGTTCTCAGATTGCTCCGCACACTGCGCCCCCTCAGGTAGGGAGGACATACTACAGACACACGCTGCACCCCTTCAGGTAGGGAGGACATACCTTCAGACACACGCTGCACCCCTTCAGGTAGGGAGGACATACTACAGACACACGCTGCACCCCTTCAGGTAGGGAGGACATACCTTCAGACACACACTGCGTCCCCTCAGGTAGGGAGGACACACTACAGGGGGGTTCACATAATGTCCTTGTCCCATAGTGGTGAAAGCAGACTAGTTGTGCAGTATTGTTTCTTTGGTGATTTGGGGTCAGTTTAGTTTAGTTTATTAGGATCCCCATTAGCTGTTGCTCATGCAGCGGCTACTCTTTCTGGAGTTCACTTTCCCTTATACCTGAACGACCAGAAAAATGTCACCTTTGAAATATAGATTTATATACACCCTCTCTGAGTCAGCTGCAAATACTGTATTTTGGGAAGCACTCCTCTTACAAACTCTGCATCCCTCTCTCTCTCTCGCTCTCCCTCTCTCTAATCTTCCATCTCTCTCCCTCTCTCTCTCTCTACCTCTCCCTCTCTCTCTCTACCTCTCCCTCTCTCTCCATCACTCTCTCTCTCTAACCCTCCATCTCTCTCCCTTCCTCTCTCTCTTTCCCTATCTTTCTCTCCCTCCCTCCATCTCTCTCTCTTTCTCTCTTCATCCCTCCCTCTCTCTCTCCCTTCATCTCTCTCTCTCTATCCCTCTCCCGCTCTCTCTCTCGCTCTCTCTCTCTCTGTTTCTCTTTCTACAGGGTGATCAGTCGAGCCCCAGGTCTGAAGCTGGTAGTGGAGACTCTGATAACGTCTCTGAAACCTATAGGAAACATTGTCCTTATCTGCTGTGCTTTCTTCATCATATTTGGTATCCTGGGGGTGCAGGTAGGGGCTGTTATCATTTGAGTACTTGTCTCTCCATCTTTCTTGCTCCGTGTTTTGTTTTCTATCTCTGTTTTCCTCTATCATTTTATCAAGCTTTCACTTTCCCTGTCTTTCTCCTCCAACATATACCCTGTCTTTCTCCTCTAACATATACCCTGTCTTTCTCCTCCAACATATACCCTGTCTTTCTCCTCTAACATATACCCTGTCTTTCTCCTCCAACATATACCCTGTCTTTCTCCTCTAACATATACCCTGTCTTTCTCCTCCAACATATACCCTGTCTTTCTCCTCCAACATATACCCTGTCTTTCTCCTCCAACATATACCCTAACTTTCTCCTCTAACATATACCCTGTCTTTCTCCTCTAACATATACACTGTCTTTCTCCTCCAACATATACTCTGGCATTTCTCCTCCAACATATACCCTGTCTTTCTCCTCTAACATATACACTGTCTTTCTCCTCCAACATATACCCTGGCATTTCTCCTCCAACATATACCCTGTCTTTCTCCTCTAACATATACCCTGTCTTTCTCCTCTAACATATACCCTGTCTTTCTCCTCCAACATATACCCTTTCTTTCTCCTCTAACATATACCCTGTCTTTTTCCTCCAACATATACCCTGTCTTTCTCCTCCAACATATACCCTGTCTTTCTCCGCCAACATATACCCTTTCTTTTTCCTCCAACATATACCCTGTCTTTTTCCTCCAACATATACCCTGTCTTTCTCCTCCAACATATACCCTGTCTTTCTCCTCTAACATATACCCTGTCTTTCTCCTCTAACATATACCCTGGCATTTCTGTATCTCTGTTTCCTCACCTTCTACCTCTCCCTCTGTTTTTGTCTGTCCCTCTGTCCCTGTCCCCTCTCTGTCTTTATCAATATTTGCCATCTGTCTTCCTCTATCTCTCTCTCTCCTTCCTTCCCTCTCGCTTGACCATCTATGTAATGACCACCTCCCTATTATTCCCATCAAGTGTGTCTGTCCTTTGATAATGACATATGAAGGAAACCACTTCTCTGTGAACACCACCAACAACAACAAGACATCTGAAGTGGCTCTGTCCATTGTTTCCATTGTTCCCTGACAGCTGTTCAAAGGGAAGTTCTTCTACTGCTTTGGCCTCGACGTCAAGAACATCACCAACAAGTCTGACTGTCTGCAGGCCAACTACAAATGGGCCCATCACAAGTACAACTTTGACAACCTGGGACAGGTGAGGATTTCTCCCAGTATCAATTTCAGAAGAGGTGTCAAACTGATGGACATGGTGGAGTGGGCCAGTATGAAATACTGAACAGATGTTATGTCTGTGTGTTTTTGTCTCTATATGTTCACGTGTGTTTATATTTCATGTCTTTCATGTGTGTTCTGTTTATCTGTCTGTATGTCTGCATTTCTGAATGTGTGTGTGTGTTCTGTGTGTGTGTATGTGTGTGTGTGTGTGTGTGTGTGTGTGTTCTGTACCGCAGGCTCTGATGTCACTGTTTGTGCTGGCTTCGAAGGACGGCTGGGTCAACATCATGTACCATGGCCTGGACGCTGTAGGGGTGGACCAACAGGTAACTAGTCTAATAGTGATCATCAAGTCTATCCATTATATTTCTATAGATGTATTATTTTTTCAGTTGTATTGGCTGACTGATCTATCAGAGCATACTCAACTCCTTCTCTCCCTCTCCTCCTTCGACTAAACACTCACATGCACCTCTCTCTCTCTCTCTCTCTCTCTCTCTCTCTCTCTCTCTCTCTCTCTCTCTCTCTCCTATCTCCCTCCCCCCCTCCCCCATGTCTCTCTCCCTCTCTCCCTCTCTCCCTCTCTCCCTCTCTCCCTCTCTCCTCTAGCCAGTGATCAACAACAGTCCGTGGATGCTCCTCTACTTCATCTCTTTCCTCCTCATCGTCAGTTTCTTCGTTCTCAACATGTTTGTGGGCGTGGTGGTGGAGAACTTCCACAAGTGCCGTCAGAACCAGGAAGTGGAAGAGGCTAAAAGGAGAGAGGATAAACGACGGAGACGCATGGAGAAGAAGAGGAGGGGTAAGGGAGGGAGGGAGGGAGAGAGAGAGAGAGAGAGGGAGGGAGGGAGGTTTGGGAGGGAGGGAGGGAGAGAGAGGGAGAGAGGTCTTCTCTCAAAGTAAGTTGCTTGGAGTTGATGAGGAACAGATCAGGAGTAAAACAGAATGCAAAGAAAGGAGGGAAGGAAAAATGGAGGCAGGGATATATGAGAAGAACATCCAGAGATAGATCATCAATGATTGTGTGAATTGGTTATGGGTATTACTCTTGACAGGAGGACATCACAGGAATGCTTTTGAATAGTGTACAGTAGTACTATGTATTAAGTACTATGACCTGTATTTGTCTCCCCTTACCAGACGCCCAGAAGATCCCCTACTATGCCAGCTACAGCTCCCTCCGCCTGTGGATCCACACTCTGTGTACCACCTACTACCTGGACCTCTTCATCACCTTCATCATCTGTATCAACGTCATCACCATGTCACTGGAACACTACAGCCAGCCACGAGTAAGACTGGAGGGAGGGGTGTGTGTGGGGGGGTGTGACAGAAATATGTATATTTGGCATATTTGAGTTTACCTTACAAACAACAACAGTAGACAGTACCATATGTGACTCCCTCTCTCTCTCCTTCCCATTTCATCCTCCCACCTCCTCCTCTCTCTCCCTCCCCCTCCCTCCCACCTCTTTCTCTCTCTCCCCCTCCCTCTCTCCCTCCCACATCCTTCTATCTCTCCTCCCTCCCTCCCACCTTCTCTCTCTCCTCCCTCCCACCTCCTTCTCTCTCCCCCTCACTCCCATCTCCTTCTTTCTCTCTCTCCCCCTCCCTCCCACCTCCTTCTCTCTCTCTCCGCTCCCTCCCACCTCCTTCTCTCCCTCCCCCTCCCTCCCACCTCCTTCTCTCTCTCCTCCTCCCTCCCTCCCACCTCCTTCTCTCTCTTCCCCTCCCTCCCACATCCTTCTCTCTCTCTCCCCCTCCCTCCCACCTCCTTCTCTCTCTCCCCTTCCCTCCCACATCCTTCTCTCTCTCCTCCCTCCCTCCCACCTCCTTCTCTCTCTCCCCCTCCCTCCCACATCCTTGTCTCTCTCCCCCTCCCTCCCACCTCCTTCTCTCTCCCCCTCCCTCTCACCTCCTTCTCTCTCTCCTCCCTCCCTCCCACCTCCTTCTCTCTCTCCTCCCTCCCTCCCACCTCCTTCTGTCTCTCCCCTCCCTCCCTCCCACCTCCTTCTCTCTCTCCTCCTCCCTCCCTCCAACCTCCTTCTCTCTCTCCTCTCTCCCTCCCACCTCCTTCTCTCTCTCCTCCCTCACTCCCACCTACTTCTCTCTCTCCCCTCCCTCCCACCTCCTTCTCTCTCTGCCCCTCCCTCCCACATCCTTCTCTCTCTCTCCCCTCCCTCCCACCTCCTTCTCTCTCTCCTCCTCCGTCCCACCTCCTTCTCTCTCTCCTCCCCGTCCCACCTCCTTCTCTCTCTCATCCTCCCTCCCACCTCCTTCCCTCTCTCTCTCTCTCTCTCTCTCTCTCAGTCTCTGGATCTAGTGTTGAAGTACTGTAACTATTTCTTCACGTCCACCTTTGTACTGGAGACCCTCCTGAAGCTCACCGCCTTCGGCTTCCGACGCTTCTTTAAAGACAGGTAGTTACAGGGCCACACTGACTTACTGAATAAACACTGTATTCACTGCTGCACTGGGGACACACTGTGTGTGTGTGTGTGTGTGTGTGTCAGTCATCTCACTATGTATGATTCATACACAGTATATGATTCATAGCTGCCCTTCTTAACCACCACTCCATTAGAAAAGAGCTTTTGACTTCAATGGTACTTCCTGGTAGTGTCATAGCTTTACTATAGCTGAACTATATGCTGGGATACTCTCTGTATAGTCAAAGACAGATACTGCTGATCTACATTTACATTTACATTAACGTCATTTAGCAGACGCTCTTATCCAGAGCGACTTACAAATTGGTGCATTCACCTTATAGCCAGTGGGATAACCACTTCACAATATGTTAGTTTTTCTTTTTTGTGGGGGTGGGGGTGGGGGGGGTAGAAGGATTACTTTATCCTATCCCAGGTATTCCTTAAAGAGGTGGGGTTTCAAGTGTCTCCAGAAGGTGGTGAGTGACTCCGCTGTCCTGGCGTTGTGAGGGAGCTTGTTCCACCATTGGGGTGCCAGAGCAGCGAACAGTTTTGACTGGGCTGAGCAGGAACTGTGCTTCCGCAGAGGTAGGGGGGCCAGCAGGCCAGAGGTGGATGAACGCAATGCCCTCGTTTGGGTGTAGGGACTGATCAGAGTCTGAAGGTACGGAGGTGCCGTTCCCCTCACAGCTCCGTAGGCAAGCACCATGGTCTTGTAGTAGATGCGAGCTTCAACTGGAAGCCAGTGGAGTGTGCGGAGGAGCGGGGTGACGTGAGAGAACTTGGGAAGGCTGAACACCAGACGGGCTGCGGCATTCTGGATGAGTTGTAGGGGTTTAATGGCACAGGCAGGGAGCCCAGCCAACAGCGAGTTGCAGTAATCCAGACGGGAGATGACAAGTGCCTGGTTTAGGACCTGTGCCGCTTCCTGTGTAAGGCAGGGTCGTACTCTCTGAATGTTGTAGAGCATGAACCTACAGGATCGGGTCACCGCATTGATGTTGGCGGAGAATGACAGGGTGTTGTCCAAGGTCACGCCAAGGCTCTTCGCACTCTGGGAGGAGGACACAACGGAGTTGTCAACCGTGATGGCGAGATCATGGAACGGGCAGTCCTTCCCCGGGAGGAAGAGCAGCTCCGTCTTGCCGAGGTTCAGCTTGAGGTGGGGATCCGTCATCCACACTGATATGTCTGCCAGACATGCAGAGATGCGATTCGCCACCTGGTTATCAGAAGGGGGAAAGGAGAAGATTAGTTGTGTGTCGTCTGCGTTGCAATGATAGGAGAGGCCATGTGAGGATATGACAGAGCCCAGTGACTTGGTGTATAGCGAGAATAGGAGAGGGCCTAGAACTGAGCCCTGGAGGACACCAGTGGTGAGAGCACGTGGTGCGGAGACAGATTCTCGCCACGTCACTTGGTAGGAGCAACCGGTCAGGTAGGACGCAATCCAAGAGTGAGCCGTGCCGGATATGCCCAGCTCAGAGAGGGTGGATAGGAGGATCTGATGGTTCACAGTATCAAAGGCAGCAGACAGGTCTAGAAGGACAAGAGCAGAGGAGAGAGAGTTAGCTTTAGCAGTGCGGAGAGCCTCCGTGACACAGAGAAGAGCAGTCTCAGTTGAATGACCAGTCTTGAAACCTGACTGGTTTGGATCAAGAAGGTCATTCTGAGAGAGATAGCAAGAGAGTTGGCTAAAGACGGCACGCTCAAGAGTTTTGGAGAGAAAAGAAAGAAGGGATACTGGTCTGTAGACATCAGAGGGATCGAGTGTTGGTTTTTTGAGAAGGGGTGCAACTCTCGCTCTCTTGACGACGGACGGAAGGGACATAGCCAACGGTCAAGGATGAGTTGATGAGCGAGGTGAGGTAAGGGAGAAGGTCACCGGAGATGGTCTGGAGAAGAGAGGAGGGAATAGGGTCAAGCGGGTAGGTTGTTGGGCGGCCGGCGGGAGAAAGAAGTCAAAGCATAGGGTAGGGCAGTGTGAGCAGGACCAGCAGTGTCATTTGACTTAACAAACGAGGATCGGATGTCGTCAACCTTCTTTTCAAAATGGTTGACGAAGTCATCCACAGAGAGGGAGGAGGGGGGGAGGGGGAGGAGGATTCAGCAGGGAGGAGAAGGTGGCAAAGAGCTTCCTAGGGTTAGAGGCAGATGCTTGGAATTTAGAGTGGTAGAAAGTGGCTTTAGCAGCAGAAACAGAGGAATAAAATGTAGAGAGGAGGGAGTGAAAAGATGCCAGGTCCGCAGGGAGTCTAGTTTTCCTGCCTGTTCTGTGAGCTCGCAATGAGTCGTTAAGCCACGGAGCAGGAGGGGAGGACCGAGCCGGCCGGGAGGATAGGGGACATAGAGAGTCAAAGGATGCAGAAAGGGAGGAGAGGAGGGTTGAGGAGGCAGAATCAGGAGATTGGAGGGAGAAGGATTGAGCAGAGGGAAGAGATGATAGGATGGAAGAGGAGAGAGTAGCGGGAGAGAGAGAGCGAAGGTTGCGATGGCGCATTACCATCTGAGTAGAGGCAGAGTGAGTAGTGTTGGAGGAGAGCGAGAGAGAAAAGGATACAAAGTAGTGGTCAGAGACATGGAGGGGAGTTGCAGTGAGATTAGTAGAAGAACAGCATCTAGTAAAGATGAGGTCAAGCGTATTGCCTGCCTTGTGAGTAGGGGGGGACGGTGTGAGGGTGAGGTCAAAAGTGTGTGGAAAGAAGGAGGCAGAGAGAAATGAGTCAAAGGTAGACGTAGGGAGGTTAAAGTCACCCAGAACTGTGAGGGGTGAGCCATCCTCAGGAAAGGAACTTATCAAGGCGTCAAGCTCATTGATGAACTCTCCAAGGGAACCTGGAGGGCGATAAATTATAAGGATGTTAAGCTTGAATGGGCTAGTGACTGTGACAGCATGGAATTCAAATGAGGAGATAGACAGATGGGTCAGGGGGAAAAGAGAGAATGTCAACTTGGGAGAGAGGAGGATTCCTGTGCCACCACCCCGCTGACCAGATGCTCTCGGGGTATGCGAGAACACATGGTCAGACGAGGAGAGAGTAGTAGGAGTAGCAGTGTTTTCAGTGGTAATCCATGTTTCCGTCAGCGCCAAGAAGTCGAGGGACTGGAGGGTAGCATAGGCTGAGATGAACTCTGCCTTGTTGGCCGCAGAACGGCAGTTCCATAGGCTGCCGGAGACCTGGAACTCCACGTGGGTCGTGCGTGCAGGGACCACAAGGTTAGAGAGGCAGCAGCCACGCGGTGTGAGGCGTTTGTATAGCCTGTGCGGAGAGGAGAGAACAGGGATAGACAGACGCATAGTTGACAGGCTACAGAAAATGGCTACAATAATGCAAAGGAGATCGGAATGAAATGAACTAAACATCTGGGAAAGCGAGAGAGCGGGGCCTCCCTCACTTACATTTCACTGAAACACCCAAATATAACTCTCCCAACTTCCACCTCAGAAACTACTGAATAAACACTATACACACTGCTACACTGGGGACACTGTGTGTGTCTTCTCACTATGTGTGATTCATAGTAGTAATGCCATAGCCGTAATATAACTAGGATTCTCTCTCTATACTAAAAGACAAGTACTAGTGAGTGGACTGAATTAATCCTATACGCTACACTGGGGACACTGTGTGTGTCATCTCAGTGTATGGTTTATAGTGTTAGCTGTACTGTAGGTAGTTAGGGTTAAGGTTAGGTTTAAAGGTTAGGGTTAAGATTAGGTTTAAAGGCTGTGCCAGCTAGTGACCACTCTGCAGAGCTGCCTCCAGAACAATATTCATGATGCTAATCTGCTAGTCTTGCACTGTGTGTAGATGTATCATTGTCCATTTCTTCAGATGCAGAAGAGCTATAGTTAGTACACTCCTCTATCCTCATCTCTGGCCCATTCCTGACCCATGGTCTCAATCAGGAAACAGAGAAATCACAGAAGAATCTCTCTGCCTCCATACAGTCCAATATCTCACCCACACTGTGAGCAATATGGTGGAGCAGTGATTTCTCCCATTCTATTATTACTGTTATTAATTCAATTACAGCCACATTACTGTTAGCAGGACTCAGATCAACCCCCTCACAGATACACGCCGCATCACAAGAGCCATTCCTACTCATTCTCTTTCTCTAATTGTTTTCCCATTCAACATAATGGGTTAGTGATGAAGCAGATAGATTGTGGTCGATGTTGGATATCCATTCATTTCATTGACTCAGTAATGGCTGGTGCTGAACTGCTGCTGCTGTTGACAACACATACACGTTGAAGATGTTGATGTGAACAAAACACAAACATTTACCTGGTGCTTTAATGGTATTGACCCATTTTGCTATGATGGAGGCAGAGAAAGGGGGGGGTATGAGAGAGAGAGAGGGTAGAAGAGAGAGGGGGGTAGAATAGAGAGGGGGTTGGGAGGAGAGAGAGAGAGAGAGAGAGAGAGAGAGAGAGATGTATGTTAGTGTGATTTGGCAGCACCTTCTCTCTTTTCTGTGACATCAGTGCTGTCTGGTAGGACAGTCTCTCTGCATAATCAGATTTAGGGATCTGAGTTTTCACAGCGTGTCTTAAACTGGGTCATAGTGGAGAAGCAGGCAGGTGGAAACAGACTGGTTTACTGGGTACACACACACACACATACACGCACCACACACACACACACAAGCACACACACCACACACACACGCTCACTCACACACAACACACACCACACACATGCGCGCACACACACACACACACGCCTGTACCTGTACAGTACATGAATGACCCTGATGGAACATGACCTCCAGTGTGACTACGCTTTGCTCTCTGACCCTGTGTGTAGGTGGAACCAGTTGGATCTGGCCATCGTGTTGCTGTCAGTGATGGGCATCACTCTGGAGGAGATCGACTACAGCGCTTCTCTCCCCATCAACCCTACCATCATACGCATCATGAGGGTGTTGAGGATCGCACGAGGTAACGCACGCATGAATGCACCCTGGCACATACACACACACGGACACATACACACACACACACACACACACACACACACACACACACACGCAGACACTCACACACACAGTACAACACCTTTCCTGCTCACCCCCTCTGGAATCTATGGGTAGCATGCACACACCCAGTTTACAGACCCAGTTTACAGACCCATACAGACCCAGCGTACAGACCCAGCATACAGACCCAGTGTACAGACCCAGTGTACAGACCCATACAGACCCAGTGTACAACATAGGATCACTGCTTCATCATTATCCTACCAAAGCTACAGCTCATGACTAATGGTTGGGCCAGTAAGAGAGCCATGAGAGAGTGTGATAGTGTGTGTGTATGAACGTGTCTGTGAGAGTGTGTGTGCTGGGTATAAATGTAGCTGTGACCTTTCGGAGGCTGGATGTTTCCTGTTTAGTCCAGAATTGAACCGGAGGGAATTCCCTAAATGCCCAGCATTTATAATCTCCCCCTCCAGTTCTCCTCTCCCCAGCCCTCATCATAACCTTTATCTCTGTTTCTGTCTCTCTCTCTCTCTCGCTCTCTCTCTCTCTCTCTCTCTCTCTCTCTCTCTCTCTCTCTCTCTCTCTCTCTCTCCGCTCTCTCTCTCCGCTCTCTCTCTCTCTCTCTCTCTCTCTCTCTCTCTCTCTCTCTCTCTCTCTCTCTCTCTCTTCTCTCCATCCCAGTTCTGAAGCTGCTGAAGATGGCTAAAGGAATGAGAGCTCTGCTGGATACGGTGGTCCAAGCCCTACCACAGGTGCAAACAAACACACACAGACACACAGACAAACGTTGGATGAGCCAATGCTATGACACTCTGCCTGCAGTTCTTAGTCAACACAGCCCAAAACAGCCCCCCTCCCCTCACACACTGCCCTGGGAATCCATCCTAAATTTGAGGCCTGAGGGAGTGAGAGGCATTATGAAAAGGGGAGGCCAAACTGCAGCCAGGCCAGGCAGATCAATGACCAGGAATGTGTGGCCTCTCTCTAGCTCTCTGGGCAGTGCTAATTGGTGACTCAGACTGGCCACACTGGCACACACACACACACAGACACAAACGCACACGTGCACACACGCACGCGCACACACACACACAAACACAAACACACACACACAGAGCTCCTATGCTATGATGAGCGCGGACGAACATAGGGGCTGATTGAATGATTATGTTCAGTGGGAGAAACTGAACAGAAAATTAACAAGCATTTTAATCTGTTTTTCAACAAGCTATTCTACCAAGGATTATTATGTAGATGATGGCAGCTGCAAACAATCAAACAATCAAATGAGATGATGATGATCTTCAAACAGTAGCTATATCTCTGCACATAATGTGAACAGTGTGTGCTTTCAGGCCCATGGAGAGTGCTCTGGGAAAAGACTGTATTCATAAAGAGTGTCAGAGTAGGAGTGCTGATCTAGAAGGATAAACTGATCCTAGATCAGTACTCCTATTCTGAGACACTTTATGAATACCACCCTGGTCTAGAAACAACCCCTAGGCCCTAACCACTACTGCCTAGGCACCTCATGTAGATGTGAAAGGATTTGACAGGTTTATCATGCAATATGGAAGTAGCTTAACCTTTCACTCTAATATGCTTGGATGGAGTTTGACCATATTGCATACACCTATCATATCCTTTCTGATCTCTACAAGTGGCTAGGGGTTGTTTCTGGCTGGGATACACTGATATTAATACCTCTACTACATTAAGAAATGTAGTGTGGTTATTAGATCTGGTTGGGTTAGAATGACATGACTCCTTTTCCTAATAAGGTTTGGACCAGACCACACTATTCCCACAGAGAAAGAGAGAAATGAAGAGTGTGTGAGAGAGAGAGACGGGTAGAGAGTGAGTGAAAGAGAGCAGGCAGGGAGAACAGGCGATGAGGAGGAAGGAGTGTAGGGAAGACTGAGGTAAGGCAGAACATCTCCTCTCCTCCGCTGCTCTCGATCCCTTTCTCATTAACACAGGGCCCTGGGTGATCTCCCCAAGGGCATCAGACAGGTAATTAACACCAAAGTGATTAAAGAGGTGTGTGTCAGTGTGTGTGTGTGTGTGTGTTTGTATCCTTAAATGTGTGTGTGTGTGTTTGTGTTTGTGTGTTTGTGTGTGTGTGGGATGAGAGGAGACAATGAGTCTGCCATAGTTACATCTTGAGAAGGAGGTGAAAAATCGCCTGCCACGGTAGTGTTACACACTGTCAAGACTGAGTGTAATGGTGTTACATGGAGAAGCCCCTGACAGATGTTAGCTAGCTAGCTGAAGCTAACACTCTCAAACACATTACGACCGACGCCATCTCTTAACACAGGATCAAATAAAGTCATAAAGTCACATTATCCAACTAGAATCCACCATTATCCACCATTATCCCATTTCTCCCCCACTGAGCTAAAATGGCTTCCATGTGCTGTTCACTAGCTGGTAATGGTGTCGTTCAGTCACATCACATCATCACTAAAGCCAGTTGTTTTATCTCCTCCAGGGGCTGGGTGATAAACTTCAGATATAGCCTATGGCAGGAGGCAACGCTGCTTGAATATCACAATTTCTGCTTTCAAAAAGCTCATTACGAGTGCTCACAGCGACATCTTATACGATTCTCTTAGCTACTGCAGTTAGCTAATTTTTGTTTATCCCAGTAATTCTACATAGATTTTTTGATGTGTAAAAGTTTTTTCTGGGTTTGCATCTATGGCCACAGCCACTATTCGCTAGCTAACATTAGCATCGGGGACCAAAACACAGTAAAAGTGAATGGATCCTGGCTAGCATAGCATGCTCTTAGCTACCTGCACAAATCAAAGTAACTTCAAGACTCACTTAGCACTGACCCAGGTTTCACCTGGTATAAATTCACCATTTGTTTGTCTCTTGCTTGCTTGGATCACCCCTCATAAACACGTCATTAAGAATCACAGATCATTAAACTGATCTAAATGGAATAGTGCTATTTTCAGAGAGGTGCTTAAATCATCCCCAGTAGTGTAAGATCTACGGTCTCCCTGTTAGATACATCACTAATCAACTGTGACACAGGTAGCTGGGGAGAGCTTGCATTTGTTCTGGCCCAAAGGGAACTCGGTATCATACTGAGACAGTCTGACGAAAGACTGAGACTGACAGTATGACAAACAAAGTCTGGATCTAAAGTGCTTTAGAGATTTTTTATAGAACTGTTATGTCACTACATCATTTCTACATAACTTAGACATTGGTGACTTGGGGCATGCTCAGTAGACCCAAATGGGAGAAAACATTTTGAAATGGAGGTATTACCACCTGAACTTGTCCACTAAGAACACACACTTTCCTTTGTTAGTTTCAAAAAGTTTCCCGAACGTTCAGTACCTACTGAACACGACCTTGGTCTTTAACCCTCACTAACACTCCTATCTTAATAAACCTGGGTTGTGTTCATCTGTGAAAAACAGCTTCACGTCTGTGACTGTTTGTCTTGCAATTTGTTTGGAGCCAGCCTGGTAGAGGCTAGAGCAGGCTAGATCTGGATAGATCTGGATAGAGCAGGCGAGAGCCGGCTAGAACAGGCTAGATTAGGCTAGAACAGGCTAGATCAGGCTAGTAGAGCCTCCTCCCCCAGGGGACCGGCCCAGAAAGAGCCGTGTGCTGGCTGCTGTGACATTGACTCTGTAAGGTTACATCTCACAAATGGGATAGTGTTTTCTGATCATATTTACTACATAACTTCTATTATGCAGTCCCATTCAGCAGACATTTACATTTACATTTTAGTAATTTAGCAGACGCTCTTATCCAGAGCGACTTATAGTTAGTGAGTGCATAAATTTTTCATACTGGCCCCCTGTGGGACAGAGAGGGATCTACTTCTGTGTGTCCTGGGTGGCTTCTAACTACATAGTCACAACAACAGAGTAAGGTTACGCCACTGACAACTTTCCCAATTCCCTCCTCAGGCTCCTCTTGAGGATTCTGATACGGTGTAGGACTTAGGCTTTGGTAGTGCACCAAATGTCTAGCTTTCACTACTCCTTTATGGTAGCAGGGCTGCCCAAGCAAAAGGCAGAACAACTAGCAAATGATGCTTCTATTGAGGATTCTTATACGGTAGAGACTATGGCACAACATGGATGCTGGGACCAATAGGTTTTGTTGCTTGGTGAAAGGCAAGGCCAAAACACCTGCTGTTCTTTCAGTGGGATGCAATGTTCAGAACGTTTGCATAAAAAATTGACGATTTGATGCCTCTAGGTCAATTCAGATTCACATTTTTTGTTTTCTATGATTGTGTTTTGTATCTTTGTTTTGCTTTTCGTGGTGTATTTGATGTGTATATTTTTGTAATTACAGGGCTCATCTGTAAAAGAGACCCAGTCAAAATAAAGTTTCATTACGAAGAGAATGTGTAGAGCAGAAACAGTTCCTAACACAGTTCCTATGTGTGTTTCAGGTGGGGAACCTGGGCCTGCTCTTCATGCTCCTGTTCTTCATCTATGCAGCACTGGGGGTGGAGCTGTTTGGAGAACTGGGTGAGTTGGTAGTGATGGGCTGGAACAAAACCCTGCATACCCAATGGCGCGCCACGTTCAGAGTTGTACATATCCAATCCTGTTAGATTACAGACAGAGAGCCAAGACAAAAATAGAAAGGAACTTCTAGTAAAGTATCTGGACGCAGCCAGAGCCAAGAAGTATCATGGAGACTAGGCAGGAGAAACAATAACACAGCAGCTAGGCCTGTCTTCAAACTGTCACACTCTCTCTATGTACTCTAGTCATGTCTGCTGGAGGTTATCTCTCATCCCATCAGTCTTCAGCAAAGGATTAGAGCCAAATGCAACTGTACTAAGGAGAGAGATGGGTAAACAATCAGCCAAGACAGCTTAAAGACCACGAGCAAACAACCATGTCTGCTGTTGTTGGTTGTTGGTTTCTAAGAGGACTGAACAGATAAATGTTCTCTATATAAACTGTTTGTTTCTCTTCATGTATCTTTATCTCTCTCTGTATCTATCTTTCTCTATTTGTTTCTCTCTCCCCTTCTCTTTCCCTCTCCCCTACATCCCCGTCCCTCCATCCCTCCCTCCCTCCTCCCCATCCCTCCCCCCATCCCTCCCTCCCTCCCCCCATCCCTCCCTCCCTACTCTCCTCTCCCAGTGTGTAACGAGGACTACCCGTGTGAGGGGATGAGCCGCCATGCTACCTTTGAGAACTTTGGCATGGCCTTCCTCACCCTGTTCCAGGTCTCCACTGGGGACAACTGGAATGGAATCATGAAGGTATGAATGGACTTCTACATGGTGTTCTATGGAGTGCTTATTACAATAAATGGAGACAGTTGATCATCTAATACTTTAATCCAGAATTACTTGGATTACCATGTTTCAATGTGTTGCTATTTGGGCTGTATTATTCAGTTCTCATTTTGATGTCTGTGGTTGGTATTTGGTGCCTGGCTTGTTAGCTGCAGAGAAGAATGTCGTTTCAGAATAATTACAAGCCTATGTCCTGCTGCCTAAGAAGACCATTGCTGTTACAGGAAAATTTACCCAACTTTCCCTCAGTTTATCCTAACCTTGAGGGAGGGGGAAAATCAAAACTGACCTTAGATCAGCATCAAGGGGCAACTCCCTCCTACTCCCTAGCTGGAGAGGAAGGAAGGAGAGTAAAAGAGTGAACTTTAACGGAACCGTCAGCGCCCGGGACCTCCTGCTCCTTTTCTTTTCATATCCTCTGCTCCTTGAGCGCTACCATACCTATTAATGACGCGTGGAAAGTGCCAGCTCAGCGTATATTCTCTGTTTAGATTGCCTTTTAAATAGGCGAATGGTCCCACTCCCGCTTCACTGTGTGACAGGGGCGCACCATAAGAACACCTCCTCAGTGGTTTGTAGAGGTACGGGGGGGTTCTCAGCTGAAGCAGTGAACTGTAATCACCTCTCTTAGATTACTACTCATGAGACCATGTGAGCTTTCACTGCCTTTTACCTGGAGATGTGTTGAATGTAAACTGCCTGCAACGAGGAGGGGAAAGAGAGAAAGAGAGTGAATCACCACTGTACTGACTAGAGAGGGGAGGGAGGGAGGGAGGGAGGGAGGGAGGGAGGGAGGGAGGGAGGGAGGGAGGGAGGGAGGGAGGGAGGGAGGGAGGGAGGGAGGGAGGGAGGAAACACTTGAGACTACACGGTGAAAAGGTCAAACCAAATGAGAGAGAAGAGACTAGAACTAGCTCATGTCTGGATGTCTTACAGTTATGGTGTGACAGGTCAATTTGCTCACAAAAGTCTTATACATTGATATCTTTGTTTCAAGTTGGAATGCTTATCTTTTGTTCATGTATTTGTTCAATAAAACTTGTTGTATCTGTATAGTCCAGTATAGTCCCTGTACAGTGGCTTGCGAAAGTATTCACCCCCCTTGGCATTTTTCCTATTTTGTTGCCTTACAACCTGGAATTAAAATGGATTTTTGGGGGATTTGTATAATTTGATTTACACAACATACCTACCACTTTGAAGATGCAAAATATGTTTTATTGTGAAACAAACAAGAAATAAGATAAATAAACAGAACTTGAGCGTGCATAACTATTCACCCTCCCAAAGTCAATACTTTGTAGAGCCACCTTTTGCAGCAATTACAGCTGCAAGTCTCTTGGGGTATGTCTCTATAAGCTTGGCACATCTAGCCACTGGGATTTTTTCCCATTCTGCAAGGCAAAACTGCTCCAGCTCCTTCAAGTTGGATGGGTTCCGCTGGTGTACAGCAATCTTTAAGTCATACCACATATTCTCAATTGGACTGAGGTCTAGGCCATTCCAAGACATTTAAATATTTCCCCTTAAACCACTCGAGTGTTGCTTTAGCAGTATGCTTAGGGTCATTGTCCTGCTGGAAGGTGAACCTCCGTCCCAGTCTCAAATCTCTGGAAGACTGAAACAGGTTTTCCTCAAGAATTTAGCGCCATCCATCATTCCTTTAATTCTGACCAGTTTCCCAGTCCCTGCCGATGAAAAACATCCCCATAGCATGATGCTGCCACCACCATGCTTCACTGTGGGGATGGTGTTCTAGGGGTGATGAGAGGTGTTGGGTTTGCGCCAGACATAGCGCTTTCCTTGATGGCCAAAAAGCTCAATTTTAGTCTCATCTGACCAGAGTACCTTCTTCCATATGTTTGGGGAGTCTCCCACATGCCTTTTGGCGAACACCAACCGTGTTTGCTTGTTTCTTTCTTTAAGCATTGGTTTTTTTCTGGCCACTCTTCCGTAAAGCCCAGCTCTATGGAGTGTTAGGCTTAAAGTGGTCCTATGGACAGATACTCCAATCTCCGCTGTGGAGCTTTGCAGCTCCTTCAGGGTTATCTTTGGTCTCTTTGTTGCCACTCTGATTAATGCCCTCCTTGCCTGGTCCATGAGTTTTGGTGGGCGGCCCTCTCTTGTCAGGTTTGTTGTGGTGCCATAATCTTTCAATTTTTTTTATAATGGATTTAATGGTGCTCCGTGGGATGTTCAGAGTTTCTGATATTTTTTTTGAACCCAACCCTGATCTGTACTTCTCCACAACTTTGTCCCTGACCTGTTTGGGGAGCTCCTTGGTCTTCATGGTGCCGCTTGCTTGGTGGTGCCCCTTGCTTAGTGGTGTTGCAGACTTTGGGGCCTTTCAGAACAGGTGTATATATACTGAGATCATGTGACAGATCATGTGACACTTAGACTGCACACATGTGGACTTTATTTAACTAATTATGTGACTTCTGAAGGTAATTGGTTGCACCAGATCTTATTTAGGGGCTTCATAGCAAAGGGGGTGAATACATATACACGCACCACTTTTCCGTTATTTATTTTTTAGAATTTTTTGAAACAAGTTCTTTTTTTCATTTCACTTCACCAATTTGGACTATTTTGTGTATGTCCATTACATGAAATCATCCAAATAAAAATCCATTTAAATTACAGGTTGTAATACAACAAAATAGGAAAAACGCCAAGGGGAATGAATACTTTTGCAAGGTACTGTATAGTCCTGTGTAGCTCAGTTGGTTGTGGGTTCGATTCCCACGAGGGACCAGTACGAAAAAAGTATTAAAGTGTATGCACTCACTACTGTAAGTCGCTCTGGATAAGAGCGTCTGCTAATTGACTAAAATGTAATAATGTCTTAGCAGGACTTCATGGCTTGACCTAACAGACACCTCCTATTTCTCCTCTCTTCCCCCCCCCCCTCCCCAGGACACGTTGAGGGAGTGCCCTATGGACTACGGGCCTGACTACTCCTGCAACCCCAGCCTGCAGTTCATCTCTCCCATGTACTTTGTGTCCTTTGTGTTGACGGCCCAGTTCGTCCTGATCAACGTGGTGGTGGCGGTGTTGATGAAGCACCTGGATGACTCCAACAAGGAGGCCAAGGAGGAGGCGGAGATGGATGCTGAGATTGAGCTGGAGCTGGCCACGGGGGCCCTCTGCTGCATGGGACCAGAGGGAGTCTGCGCAGGAGGGAAGAAAGGTGGAGGAGCAGGGGGAGGTGGCGGGGGAGGTGTGGGAGTTGGAGGAGGAGTGGAGAGAGGGATGGAAGTCCCAAGCAGTTCCTCCGTGGGGAATACGCATCATCATGTTGCAACAACGCATCCAGGCCCGCCGCACGATCCGAACAATCGCGATCTCTACTCTCCTGCACAGGTGAGATGGATGGATGAATTAATTAATTTATGTCCGTATGGCTCTGTGTCTGTTTCTGTCTATTTGTTTTTCTATTTTATATTATAGGAATTAGACATATAAACAGTCTGATACACTCGTGTGTAGTACATAGACGTAGGGTTGAGGTCATTATGAGGGAGAGAGAGAACAAGAACAGACAGAGGAGACGGAAAGATAATCAGAGACATTTAGTCTCCTTCCTGTTCTGACATCCTCAGTGTTTTAGACCGACAGCCCATCAGTCCTGTTTAACTCAGTTTGTCTGCTTGTTCACTCAACCTTTCATAATGTAATACAAAGGAACAGCCAGGGAAGATGGTCACACAGATACGGAGAGACGGCGAGAGACGGGAGAGAGAGAGACGAGAGAGAGAGACGGGAGAGAGAGAGACGGGAGAGAGAGAGACGGGAGAGAGAGAGACGGGAGAGAGAGAGATGAGTGAGAGAGAGGGGGAGAGGGGAGAGAGGGAGAGATTTTTCACCTTGTCGGCTCAGGTATTCAAATAACAGACATAATCTCTGAACAGGTCAGATTCAGTACAACGTCACCATGACCCAGAGTGTGTCTCAAATGGCACCCTATTCCCTATATAGTGCACTACTTTTATGAATAGATGCTGATGAAAGAACAATGTGATTTTAGGGAGTTGAAGGGAGAGGGACATTTAAATAAATGTTCATCTAGCTGCACCTTTCACAGTGAATTTGCCTGGCGCTCTCTGTCACCATGGCAACCCTTGTTGTCAGTCTTCTGCGGCGAGGTAGATGAGCAAACACACACTGCACCGCGCATTTAATCACCTTTTCAATTCAAACTCAGGACCTCTGATATTAACCCGTTAGTGTGCACACACACAAACACAAAGCCCTGGAAGACACACACACACACGCACACACACACACACAGTGAGATTACTAAAAACCTAATCATAGTGTGATGGCAAACACAAGCAAACACACACACACGGATGACTCACCGGCTGCTTGCTACGATCTGTTCTACCTTTACAGAGCTAAACTTGGCTTTACTGAGGAGCCATTTTTAGCTTTGTGTTGGCTGACAGAATAACTTAATAAGAGAGGGAGGGAGGGAGAGAGGGAGAGGGAGAGGGAGAGGGAGAGAGAGAGAGAGAGAGAGAGAGAGAGAGAGAGAGAGAGAGAGAGAGAGAGAGAGAGAGAGAGAGAGGGGCAGCTTCTCTGGTCCTCTCTCATCTCCTGTCCCCTGGGTGATGTAACCAGGGGCCTGGAGGCCAGCTCAATTTATTCATTTACAACAGCTACAATTGTGTGTGTATTGGGTCTGTGTGTGTGTGTGGAGGCATGAATCATTGACAAAACACACAGATGAAAATAGAAACAGGGGTCTGGAGGAGAGCGACAGGAGGGGGAGGGAAAGGTGGAGAGAGAGAGAATAGTAAAGAGAGAATGTGTGTAAAGAGGAGAGGTGATGCTAAGTGATTGGAAGGGGAGCTGAGGGAAATGGCCACGATGAGAAATCAATGTTTACATCTTTAAGGCAATACAATTCACAGAATCACTACGGCAGGTGTTTCCTTTACTGTGACACTTGTAGTGGGATTCCAGACCTTGCAGAGTGTGTTATATACAGACCCATATCTGTTTTATATACAGTAGTATTATAGTTATTCTAGACCCGTTGGATTCTGCTGGTGAGATGGGGGAATGGAGAGAGAGGGAGAGAGATGGAGGAATGGAAAGAGAGGGAGAGATAGATATGGGGGAATGGAGAGAGAGGGAGATATAGAGATGGGGGAATGGAGAGAGAAAGGGAGAGCGAAAGGGAGAGAAGAGAGATAAGAGAGGGGGACCAGTGACAGAGGAGGAATAATGCGCTGACACTGTCTGGAATTAACTGAAGGGCTCTCTTTTTCTCGATCTATCTATCTATCTATCTATCTATCTATCTATCTATCTATCTATCTATCTATCTATCTATCTATCTATCTATCTATCTATCTATCTATCTATCTATCTATCTATCTATCTATCTATCTATCTATCTCTCTATCTATCTATCTCTCTATCTATCTCTCTCTCTCTCTCTCTCTCTCTCTCTCTCTCTCTCTCTCTCTCTCTCTCTCTCTCTCTCTCTCTCTCTCTCTCTCTCTCTCTCTCTCTCTCTCTCTCTCTCTCTCTCTCTCTCTCTCTCTCTCTCTCTCTCTCTCTCTCTCTCTCGCTCTCTCTCTCTCTCTCTCTCTCTCTCTCTCTTTCTCTCTTTCTCTCTCTCTTTCGCTCCCTCTCTCTCTCTTTCTCTCTCTTTCTCTCTATCGCCCTCTCTCTCTCTCTCTCTCTCTCTCTCTCTCTCTCTTTCTTTCTCTCTCTCTTTCGCTCCCTCTCTCTCTCTTTCTCTCTCTTTCTCTCTATCGCCCTCTCTCTCTCTCTCTCTCTTCTCTTTAAGGCGCACGTTCTCACCAGGTGGCCAGCACTATTGTTGTCTAGAAAAATGAATAACCTATTAGGACTAAGCCATAGTCATTCAGGCCTGTGTGCATTCGTGGGTGGGTGTGTGTGTGCGTGGGTGCGTGCATTTGCATGGGTGTCCGTGCATGTGTATGTGTTCCTTTGCTGTTTCGTAACACAGTCATTCAGGGCCTACTCCAGTGCTATTGTTAACAAGACACACAAGTGAACCCACACACACTGAGGAATATCTGTATAGATGTAGTCTATTGTTATATACTGTATAGTGATGGGGAAGAAATCGATACAGTTACATATCGGGATATTATCGTATCGATATATCAATATATTATATAGTTTTGGCTGTACCTGCACCAAAACTCCAATATTTTTCCTCCATAGCTTGTTCTCCATCTTATTTTTAAATAGGCAGCCAATTTGTTTTCAGCACTTTTATTTCCATGACTAATCAAAGAAAGCTCATTTTCACATGTCTCTCTCTTGTCCCTCTGCAGCAGATATATGGTGAGCAATATGTTTGGAATATCGTATCGCAATAAAATCACAGTATCGAATCACAATACAGATAGAATCGTGAGAATCACAATACATATTGTATCAGCACCTAAGTATCGTGATGATATCATATCGTGAGGTCCCTGGCAATTCCCAGCCCTAGTTATATACGTATACTGTAGATATATTTTATAAGCCAGGTTTATTTTGGTAACAATAAAGACATAGTTAGACTGAGCAAGGACTGTAACCTGTTGCTACTGGCAAACACTTTTAAACAACAGCTGCCTTCCTATATGTAAAACATTGGCTGGTGAGTGGATGTGTATGTGGGTTACAGTATATGTGGGTTAGCAGTGTTAGACAACGGCTGCAGTTTTATATAACTGTAACACTGACGGTACACTTTCCTGGATTTTTCCATTGCTGTAGATAAAGAAGAAGCGTAGCCTGTGGATTTAGCAGCCTATGACCCTGTTTCCTTAGTACTCTATGTATTTAGGGTAATGTTTCTTAGTACTGTATGTATTTAGGGTAATGTTTCTTAGTACTGTATGTATTTAGGGTAATGTTTCTTAGTACTGTATGTATTTAGGGTAATGTTTCTTAGTACTGTATGTATTTAGGGTAATGTTTCTTAGTACTGTATGTATTTAGGGTAATGTTTCTTAGTACTGTATGTAGTTAGGGTAATGTTTCTTAGTACTGTATGTAGTTAGGGTAATGTTTATTAGTACTGTATGTATTTAGGGTAATGTTTCTTAGTACTGTATGTATTTAGGGTAATGTTTCTTAGTACTGTATGTATTTAGGGTAATGTTTCTTAGTACTGTATGTATTTAGGGTAATGTTTCTTAGTACTGTATGTATTTAGTGTAATGTTTCTTAGTACTGTATGTATTTAGGGGAATGTTTCTTAGTACTGTATGTATTTAGGGTAATGTTTCTTAGTACTGTATGTATTTAGGGTAATGTTTCTTAGTACTGTATGTATTTAGGGGAATGTTTCTTAGTACTGTATGTATTTATGGTAATGTTTCTTAGTACTGTATGTATTTAGGGTAATGTTTCTTAGTACTGTATGTATTAAGGGGAATGTTTCTTAGTACTGTATGTATTTAGGGGAATGTTTCTTAGTACTGTATGTATTTAGGGGAATGTTTCTCAGTACTGTATGTATTTAGGGGAATGTTTCTTAGTACTGTATGTATTTAGGGGACTGTTTCTTAGTACTGTATGTATTTAGGGGAATGTTTCTTAGTACTGTATGTATTTAGGGGAATGTTTCTTAGTACTGTATGTATTTAGGGGAATGTTTCTTAGTACTGTATGTATTTAGGGTAATGTTTCTTAGTACTGTATGTATTTAGGGGAATGTTTCTTAGTACTGTATGTATTTAGGGGAATGTTTCTTAGTACTGTATGTATTTAGGGGGATGTTTCTTAGTAATGTATGTATTTAGGGGAATGTTTCTTAGTACTGTATGTATTTAGGGGAATGTTTCTTAGTACTGTATGTATTTAGGGTAATGTTTCTTAGTACTGTATGTATTTAGGGTAATGTTTCTTAGTACTGTATGTATTTAGGGGAATGTTTCTTAGTACTGTATGTATTTAGGGGAATGTTTCTTAGTACTGTATGTATTTAGGGGAATGTTTCTCAGTACTGTATGTATTTAGGGTAATGTTTCTTAGTACTGTATGTATTTAGGGTAATGTTTCTTAGTACTGTATGTATTTAGGGGAATGTTTCTTAGTACTGTATGTATTTAGGGGAATGTTTCTTAGTACTGTATGTATTTAGGGGAATGTTTCTGCAGAGAAGACCATATGGATGGGCCATGTACAGCACAGGGGGATAGTCACTAGATGGACATCCTAGAATGAAGAGGAGCAGTGTGTTAGTGTTTGGAACTTCTGTCCTTTGTAACATGGCCAAATAGTGATGACCCTATCTCTGCCTGTGTGGTTATCTGGTATTTGTGAATGGCTTTCAACTGCATTTCAGCCAATCAGATTGCAGATTTCTCTGAACCTGTTTTATAACCTTTTAATATTATAAAAGTGTAAGTGTTATGGCTATTGGGGAAACAATGAAAGCACCACTTTCGAGGTTCCATTATCAACACAGGCCTCTGTAAAGGACCAATAGATTTTCTCTGTGAAAATAACACTTGATGGAATTACAGCAGTTTAGGAAATATGGGGCCAGTTCAGTTGCTGTTCTTTTTACTATTTTTCCAGTCAATATAATAGCACTGAAGAAGTATTATAGAAAAACTATTTTGCTGATGAGATTCGAGATAGAAAAGGATATAATGAAGTTGAGATAGATTACTACTTGATTGTATTAATGTAATAACAGTCTGCCAGCTCCCTAAACGGTTATCTAATTTAGCTATTGAACATTTTAATAGAGACATATATCAAATCTATCACACATTTTCCCCTGCTTGGTAACTCTTTCAGGCTATTGGGTCTCCTTAGGTTACACTAGCTATGGCCATAGCATAACTCTGAAATATTAATGTAACCAGTTACTTCTTCTGTCATGCTAAGGTCATCTGAAGATGTTACTAGATGTAGATGTTACTAGGTGTAGATGTTACTAGATGTAGATGTTACTAAGTGTAGATGTTACTAGGTGTAGATGTTACTAAGTGTAGGTGTTACTTGGTGTAGATGTTACTAGGTGTAGATGTTACTAAGTGTAGGTGTTACTTGGTGTAGATGTTACTAGGTGTAGATGTTACTAGATGTAGGTGTTACTAGGTGTAGATGTTACTAGGTGTAGATGTTACTATATGTAGGTGTTACTAGATGTAGGTGTTACTAGGTGTAGATGTTACTTGGTGTAGATGTTACTAGGTGTAGATGTTACTAGATGTAGGTGTTACTAGGTGTAGATGTTACTAGATGTAGGTGTTACTAGGTGTAGATGTTACTTGGTGTAGATGTTACTAGGTGTAGATGTTACTAGATGTAGGTGTTACTAGGTGTAGATGTTACTAGATGTAGGTGTTACTAGGTGTATATGTTACTAGATGTAGGTGTTACTAGGTGTAGATGTTACTTGGTGTAGATGTTACTAGGTGTAGATGTTACTAAGTGTAGGTGTTACTTGGTGTAGATGTTACTAGGTGTAGATGTTACTAGATGTAGGTGTTACTAGGTGTAGATGTTACTAGGTGTGGATGTTACTATATGTAGGTGTTACTAGATGTAGGTGTTACTAGGTGTAGATGTTACTTGGTGTAGATGTTACTAGGTGTAGATGTTACTAGATGTAGGTGTTACTAGGTGTAGATGTTACTAGATGTAGGTGTTACTAGGTGTAGATGTTACTTGGTGTAGATGTTACTAGGTGTAGATATTACTAGATGTAGGTGTTACTAGGTGTAGATGTTACTAGATGTAGGTGTTACTAGGTGTAGATGTTACTAGATGTAGGTGTTACTAGGTGTAGATGTTACTAGGTGTACAGCCCTGGGCTGTGATTCCTCAATGGTTTGACCCTTTGTAGGTGTACGTTAATAATAATATAATAATATGCCATTTAGCAAAGCGACTTACAGTCATGTGTACATACATTTTTACGTATGGGTGGTCCCGGGGATCGAACCCACTACCCTGGCGTTACAAGCGCCACGCTCTACCAATTGAGCTACAGAGATGCATTAACCCTATAATGCATCTATAATGAAGTTAGCATGTAATAACTGTGTGTTCCAGGATATGATATAATGAACCATGTAATAACTGTGTGTTCCAGGAGAGTCAGTGGCTGGACAGTGTGTCTCTGCTGATAAAGGACTCATTTGAAGGAGAGATGATGATGATTGACAACCTCTCTGGATCTGTCTTCCATCACTACTCCTCTAGCTCTCTTCCTGTCTGGAAGGACTGCAAGAGCCACCCGCAACTAGAGGTAAACACATGAACAATGCATATGTAGACGCATACACACACACACACACACACACACACACACACACTCAGTCACACACTTTGTTACACTTTTTATTACCTTTCAAATGTTCACACACAATAACTCTGAACTCTGAAATATGCACATATGTCAATTCATATAGAACACACTCGCACACACAAACACACACACACACACACACACAAACACACACACACACACACACACACACACACACACACACACACTATCCCCGCTGCTAGTTGTGTCCATCACAATGCTAAAGTGGAATGGGCCACTCTGGAAAGTAATAACTGGGATTTGAACCTCTTCACCTGTCACTCTTCCTTTCTGCCTGTCTGCAGATGCTGTCAAACTATCAATCTGTCCTCTCCTCCTCTTTTACATGCTCCACCCACCTCTGATTTATCATGTCATGACACTTCCTCTCTCTCTCTCCTGACGTCTCTGTCTGCCCTTCAGCTATCTCCTGGGTTCTGTCATTCCTGTGTGTGTGTGTGTGTGTGTGTGTGTGTGTGTGTGTGTGTGTGTGTGTGTGTGTGTGTGTGTGTGTGTGTGTGTGTGTGTGTGTGTGTGTGTGTGCGTGCGTGTGTGGTTTTGTGTTGTAAAGTATGTGTGATTGCAATGATTGTTGTGCCCCGGGGCATGGAGAGACAACAACAACACTGAATCTTATTAAAAACTATTTTAAGGGGACGGTGGGCATGACTGCGTTAAGAAAACACTATATATACAAAAGTATGTGAAACCCCTTCAAATTAGTGGATTTCGGCTATTTCAGCCACACCCGTTGCTGACAGGTGTATAAAATTGAGCACACAGCCATGCAATCTCCATAGACAAACATTGGCAGTAGAATGGCCTGACTGAAGAGCTCAGTAACTTTCAATGTGGCATCGTCATAGGATGCCACCTTTCTAACAAGTCAGTTCATCAAATTTCTGCCCTGCTAGAGCTGCCCCAGTCAAGTGTAAGTTCTGTTATTGTGAAGTGGAAACATCTAGAAGCAAAAACGGCTCAGCCGCGAAGTGGTAGGCCACACAAGCACACAGAACGGGATCGCTGGAGCGCGTAGCGTGTAAAAATCGTCTGTCCTCGGTTGCAACACTCACTACTGAGTTCCAAACTGCCTCTGGAAGCAACGTCAGCACAAGAACTGTTCATCGGGAGCTTCATGAAATGGGTTTCCATGGCCAAGCAGCCGCACACAAGCTTAAGATCACCATGCGCAATACCAAGCGTCAGCTGGAGTGGTGTAAAGCACGCTGCCATTGGACACCGGAGCAGTGGAAACGCATTCTCTGGAGTGATTAATCACCATTCACCATCTGGCAGTCCGACGGACGAATCTGTGTTAGGCGGATGCCAGGAGAACGCTACCCGCCCGAATGCATAGTGCCAACTGTAAAGTTTGGTGGAAGAGGAATAATGGTCTGGGGCTGTTTTTCATGGTTCGGGCTAGGCCCCTTAGTTCCAGCGAAGGGAAATCTTAACGCTACAGCATACAATGACCTTCTAGACGATTCTGTGCTTCCAACTTTGTGGCAAGGGGAAGGCCCTTTCCTGTTTCAGCATGACAATGCCCCTGTGCACAAAGCGAGGTACATACAGAAATAGTTTGTCGAGTTCAGTGTGGAAGAACTTGACTGGCCTGCACAGAGCCCTGACCTCAACCCCATCGGACACCTTTGGGATGAATTAGAACGCCAACTGCGAGCCAGGCCTAATCGCCCAACATCAGTGCCCGACCTCACTAATGCGCTTGTGGCTGAATGGAAGCAAGTCCCTGCAGCAATGTTCCAACATCTAGTGGAAAGCCTTCCCAGAAGAGTGGAGGCTGTTATAGGATCAAAGGGGGGACCAACTCCATATTAATGCCCATGATTTTGGAATGAAATGTTCGACGAGCAGTTGTCCACATACTTTTGGTCATGTAGTATATAGGGTCTGTCTGGAAACAACCTAACAAAGGGACATGTGATAGGTAGGGCCCTGAGTTTCTCCTGACCACATCAGGGGCCTTTATCTCTGTTTCTCTGAACATGTTCCATCCTCCCAGTCTATTTTCCCTACCTTGTCTCTCTCTCTGTCTTGCTCTCTTTTTCTAATTATCTCCCCTCTTCCCTCCCTCCCTCCTCCCTCCCTCTCCTCCCTCCCTCCCTCTCTCTTCCTGCCTCCGGCGTACTGCAGTGGTAATTTACTGGTGTATATGAGCCGTGAATCTCTCTTTATGAACCTCTTTGTCTCACTCACCCACAGGCACATGTTCATATATCGGCCCCCTCCCTCACCCCATTGGATTTCAATTCTCTATTGTTTATGTGTCCATTCTCTCTCTCTCTCTCAGTTTTAGATAACTTTCTCTCTCTCCTTCACTTTACCTCTCCCTTTCCCCCTCTTTTTCTCTCTATCTCTCTCTCTCTCTCTCTCTCTCTCTCTCTCTCCCCCCCCTCTCCTTCTCTCTCCCTCTCTCTCCCTCCCCCTCTACAGCAGATCCGGCTGGCAGAGATAGAGCAGGCGTCTCTGAGGTCAGACCAAATGTCAGACAAGTCGTCCTCTCCAGCCCTACCTGATGACCTCAGCCTGGACGACCAGAGTGTCCACCAGCTGCTGGTGCGGGAGGGCAAGGTAGAGATGGCGAGATGGAGGGGTTATAAATGGGAAAGGGTGTTTTGGAGGGCAATGGAGGAAGTTGAAACGTGGGACTGGGTAGCAGACCTGGGTTCAAATATTTATGAGCATGCTTTAGCCATCCTGCAGTGCCAATAGGGCAAGGTCTTCCCTTTTAGAGGCTATTCCATAAGTTCCATTGCACCAGGCAAGTTCAATGAAGTGCAGCTAAAGTATTTGTAATATTCCGAATACTATTTGAACCCTTGTCTGCTCAGGTCTGAGGATGGGGTGATAGAGGGGATGGACAGCGGGTTCCCTTGGTCTCCAGTACAGAAAAAGAATACTTGCCTTCCAACAAAGGAAGCATGACATAAGGTTCCAGGGGCATACGAATGAATCCTGAATCCTGCTGAAGCTCTAATCTCCTGTACAGAGACCTTCAGGAATAGAAATCCATTCAATCTACTGCCTCCCCTCCGGCCTGTGAGGGCTATCTTCCTCTTTATCCTCTACTACATCGTTCCTCCCTTTCCTTTACCCCCCTCTGGCTATTACACCTCTCTCTGCCCCATCCCTCGCTATCTTCCTATCATCCCTCCCTGTGCGTTATCCTTCCCTCTAGTCATTTAATGCTGGTCAGAAGTGTGTGGGGGGTTGTGTATGTGTATGTGTGTTTATACCCGTTTTACTATACTTATGAGTACCAGAAGTCCTCACAAGAATAGTAAGACATAGCTGTGTGTGTGTGTGTGAGTGTGTGTGTGAGAGTGTGTGAGAGAGAGAGAGAGAGAGAGAGAGAGAGACACAGAGACACACACAGAGACACACAGACTCGGCTGTGTCCAGATAGCACACAAGGCTAACAGGGTTGCTATGGGGCATAATCAGTATTCCAGAGGTGATTTGAATCAGAAGTGCTCATAGTTGATAGTAATATCCGGATGAAGGTCCTAGGGGATCGCTTTTATTTTATTTAACTTTTATCTGAACCAGGAAGTCCATTACAGATAAAGAATCTCTTTAGATAAAAGTGTATTCTAGCAGGCGAGGAGTTTGGAAGCAAGCTGGCACTCCCTTCAGTACTGCACGCTATCATGCCCCACTCTACATTTAATTATTATAACAGACAACATAAACAGGTACAGTGTGTGTCAACGTGTGTGTTCTCCCCCAGGATGAGAAGGGCAGTGACTCCCAGGGCTTAGAGGAAGCTGGTGGAGGAGGGGGCTCCCTGACCCAGGCCCAGACAGGGGGGTCGAGGCACTGCAGGGCCCAAAGTTCAGTAGCCAAAGAGGGGACTCCACTGCTGGTGGAGGTGGGGGTCCATCAGAGACACGAGATCCCATCCCAACACAGCCCTGGTGAGTCCAGTCATACCCTCTGCTCCAGCCTCTCCAGCCTAATGTGTATTGCTGTATGTGTGTGTGTGTAAATCGGAGGGGTTGGGGAAAAAAGCAACATTTTTATATATGCATTCGGAAAGTATTCAGACCCCTTCACTTTTTCTACATTTTGTTACATTACAGCCTTATTCTAAAATTGATTAAATATTTTTTTCCCTCATCAATCTACACAAAATACCCCATAATGACAAAGCAAAAACAGGTTTTAAAACAGAAATACCTTATTTATATAAGTATTTAGACCCTTTGCTATGAGACTCGAAATTGAGCACAGGTGCATCCTGTTTCCATTGATCATCCTTGAGATGTTTCTACAGGCACAGATCTGGGGAAGGGTATCAAAAAATGTCTACAGCATTGAAGGTCCCCAAGAACACAGTGGCCTCCATCATTCTTAAATGGAAGATGTTTGGAACCCCCAAGACTCTTCCTAGAGCTGGCCACCCGGCCAAACTGAGCAATCGGGGGAGAAGGACCTTGGTCAGGGAGGTGACCAAGAACCCAATGGTCACTCTGACAGGGCTCCAGAGTTCCTTGGTGGAGATGGGAGAACCTTCCAGAAGGACAACCATCTCTGCAGCACTCCACCAATCAGGCCTTTATGGTAGAGTGGCCAGGCGGAAGCCACTCCTCAGTAAAAGGCATGACAACCCACTTGGAGTTTGCCAAAAGGCACCTAAAGGGCTCTCAGACCATGAGAAACAAGATTCTCTGGTCTGATGAAACCAAGATTGACCTCTTTAGCCTGAATGCCAAGTGTCACGTCTGGAGAAAACCAGGCACCGCTCATCACCTGGCCAATACCATCCCTACGGTGAAGTATGGGGATGACAGCATCATGCTGTGGGGATGTTTTTCAGCAGCAGGGACTGGGAGACTGTCAGGATCGAGGGAAAGCTGAACGGAGCAAAGTACAGAGAGATCCTTGATGAAAACCTGCTCCAGAGCGCTCAGGTCCTCAGACTGGGATGAAGGTTCACCTTCCAATAGGACAATGACTCTAAGCACACAGCCAAGACAACGCAGGAGTGGCTTCGGGACAAGTCTCTGAATGTCCTTGCCAAAGCCCGAACTTGAACCCAATAGAACATCTCTGGAGAGACCTGAAAATAGCTGTGCAGCGACTCAACCTGAAAGAGCTTGAGAGGATCTGCAGAGAAGAATAGGAGAAACTCCCCAAATACAGGTGTGCCAAGCTTGTAGCGTCATACCCAAGAAGACTCGAGGCTGTAATTGCTGCCAAAGGTGCTTCATCAAAGTACTGAGTAAAGGGTCTGAATACTTATGTAAATGTGATATTTCCGTATTATATATATTTTTTGGGTGGGGGGGCAAACATAAAAAAAAAAAAAAAAAATTGCTTTGTCATTATGGGGTATTGTGTGTAGATTTAATTTAATCCATTTTAAAATAAGGCTGTTTCGTAACAACATTTTGAAAAAGTGAAGGGGTCTGAATACTTTCCAAATGCACTGTATATGGACTATCTTATCTTTTCACATTATTGAGCCAAACCTGCAATAAAATCTTCAAATCGGTGTACGCGACCAATAAACTTTGATTTGATTTGAACTGAGCTGAGCTAAGCTGAGCTGTACTTAGCCAGCCCAGCACAGTCCAGGTTGGTCCTACACTATTAGAAAAAAGGTTATTCGGCTGTCGCCATAGGAGAACCCTTTTGGTTCCAGGTAGAACCCTTTTTGGTTCCAGGTAGAATTCTTATGGGTTCCATGTAGAACCCTCTGTGGAAAGGGTTCTACATGGAACCCAATAGGGTTCTACCTGGAACCAAAAGGGTTCTACCTGGAAACAAAAAGGGTTCTTCAAACGGTTCTCCTATTGGGACAGCCGAAAGAACCCTTTTGGGTTCTAGATAGCAGGTAATGTATTTTTAAGAGTGTATTCATGGGTTGCACCTCCGTCGCTCAGTTGCGTCTTGACATTTTTATGAACGTTTTCAAGCCGCTCTCCGCCATAGTGGTGTGATGCCCAGTCATTCTGAACGGGTTCTAATGACTGTTTCATCTAAATTACACTATAGTGGCCTGGAAATATGATGACATTGCTAAAGTAGGCAAATAATTAGTGAGAAACAACTTTGTTATCCTTATCATGTCGTAAAATGTACTTTAGAGAGATGGCAATATTGCCATTAGCTAGCAAAATGCTTAAAACATTGCTAGCAATGCTAACATTACCTAGCTAAAATCCGGTCCCCGCAATCTTAGCTAGTTAGCTAAAGTTATACTGCATCTTAAGTCAGTCTGGCAACATCACAATGATGACAACAGGTTTTCCTACTAATTAGTTGCCTCCTTTTGAAATGCCATCTTGTTTCCAAGCCACTATAATGCACTTTAGACAGAATCTTAATTAGCGCCAATTGAGAATGTATTAAGTAGAACATTCAGTCGGACGCAGTGCCTAAATAGAATCTTCATAACAGTATTTTTTAACGCAACGTGCAATCCATGAATGGAGTGAATCAGCCATCACAGTACAGTGCAATACAGTACAGTGGCATTGTTGTACTCCCTGGAATCATCTGTATTATTTGCCTGGTCTTTGTTAGTCTAATCATCAATATCAGTAATGACTGTTTATCCCTACAGGCTAAATGGTTTGTATTTATGTGGTGTTTCACTCGGGATCTAGATGGAATAGTATATTTGCCTTACAGCCTTTCTCTCTGTCCCCAGGTGGGGCCTCCTGCAGAAGCACTAAGGCAGGAGAAGGATCAGATGAGGGAGGAAGAGGAGGAGGAGGAGAAGGAGGAGGAGAAGGAGGAGGAGGAGGAGGAGGAGGAGGAGGAAGAGAAGGAGCGGCCAGTGCCTCTGGTTCTCCTGCTCTTATCCGTCTGCCAGCGGAGTTCTTCCACCCTGTGGCAGCAGCGGCCCTGCCGGTGCCCCTTAGGGCCAGAGTAGGGCGCACCTCGCAGGGTCTCAGACTCACCTCCCCGGCCTCCTGGGCCTCCCTGCGCTCCCCAGGAGCCCACAGCCGGGTGCTCTGCACGCAGGTAAGACCTGGCTGTATGTATGTAACAGACACCAACACACTGAATAGTGTACATCCTATAGGGTCTAATGTTAGATCGAGAAATGTACACAAACCTCAGGCTTCCCTCTGATTGGCTAATGTATGTGTCCACCCCCTTGTTACCTTTAATGAGTGTCTGCCACACTGTTTGGTGCTGTTATGACCCTTTTGTGTTGTACACCATAGACTGCCACCAGACCAACCAACAGACTGCACAGTACACATTGCACATCCTACAGTATAGTCAGCCAAACATGGACTCTAACGTTGTTATATATTACAATATCTCACTCCACATCTCCACCCTGCCCCTCTCTCTCTGTCCTCAGTACCAGTCCCATAGTGACTCGTCTCTGGCCACGGGGAGCTCCGATGGCAGCCTCCAGACCACCCTGGAGGAAGGACTCAGCTTCAGTGTTTCGCCCCCTCAAGACCTGAAGCCCCCTCTCCCCCTGCTCTGCCCCCTGCCCCACCCACTCCCTGAGGACCCCACCAGCTGCCCACCAGGCCAGACTCTGAGACCGCGGCCCAGCTCCTCGTCAGGCCCTGCCCTCACCCTCCAGGCCACTCGGGGCCACCAGCGGAGCCAGAGCAGCGGCAGGGGTAGCATCAGCCCCGGCTACACCCGGGAGGACTCCATGGACCCCGATCTGTGCGACCTGGAGGACCTGGGCATCGGGATCAGTTCGTCCATCGGGGGGTGTAGCTCCAGCCAGGCAGGCAACAGCGAACACTTGTCGGAGACGCTAAGCAGCCTGTCGCTCACATCGTTGCTCTCGCCCGCCTCCCTGGCACCGCCAGGGGTGAAGAAATGCAACAGCACGGGGAGCTTGGACCAGGGGGCGAGGAGGGGGGAGGGGAGACAGATCCTAGGATTGGAGTTGGACTCCCAGGGCTTCCTGGCCAACCCGTGGGGAGAGAGTGGGGGAGGCAGAGGAGAGGAGGGACAGTTGGGAGAGGCAACGGGCCTCAAGGGGAATAGTTCAAGCCAAACGACAGTAGGGTCCTGTAGTAAAAACAGATGAAGCCTGAATCCTTTGTTGTCTACTACCACTCCTATTAGGATTCATCAACCCATACTGTTCCTCTCCGTCCCCCAAAGGCAGAGAGAAGTTTGACGTTTTTGACAACGTGTGATGTAATCCCGTGAATTCCTTTAACCAAACCCCTCCCTCTCTCTCTATATATATTTATGTTTATGACCCCCCTGTCCCATTTTGTGCTACCCTGTGGCAGTGGTTCAGGTGTGGAGGGTCAGAGGTCAAACGGTGGAAGGTTAAAGGGGATTACAGGTGTGACCCCTGTGGTGGGGGATGGGATGGACCCCCCATTGTACCCCTCTGGAGGAGAAGGACCCCCAGAGTAGGAGACAGACCAGGAGGGCTGCATCATCATATCAGGGAGATATGCATAGAAGACATAGACAGAGACAAGCTGAGACAGAGATCTAACGAGAACATTTTTGTCTTATCATCGTTCCTGTTTTCCTGTTTGTTTTCCTTTTTTCTTCGGCTTCACAGAAGTTTAAAATGCAAAAATAGAATATCTAAAAAAAACTGAGCTGATCAAGCCAACAGTGTGGCTGTACGTCGCGGTGTAGGAGGAGGCTGTATGTACGTTGCGGTGTAGGATGAGGCTGAATGTACGTCACGGTGTAGGAGGAGGAAGTTTCTCCTGGAGGGCAGAAGCCAGATCTAATTCCCATCTGTTGTGGCAGACGGAGGCTACAGGTCCTTGTGTGTGGAGTGGAGGAGGGCTGAGGAGGCCTCGGTTGAACAGAGGTAGTGTAGAGTTCAGTTGAGAAGGAGTTGTTACAGTGTAAGTGCTGAGACTTAGGTAGCAAAGGCATGCATTAACTTATCATCACCATCACCTAACCCCTTCCCTCCATCGGTACTTTTCAGGAAGGTGTGTGTGAGTGTGAGTGAGTGTGTGTGTGAGTGTGTGTACGTGTGTGTGTCTAAGTGATAGTACAACAGGAAAAAAAGAGACCATACTAAGATCCCACTCCTGCATGCAGTGGTTTGTGAAATGGCTATTTGATCCCAGCGCCACTCACTCAGAGAGGAGGACAGGGAGTGAATAAGAGAGACAGGACAGCCTGCTATATCCACTCACAGTAGGAGAGCCTCTCTGTCAAAGACACTGGCCCTCCTGAGACAAACAAACTGAGGTGAGGGGACGAGACAAGCACCATTCACTCTGGGAGATGAAAAACTCACACCTGCATACAGTTGCTTCACAATGGAATGTGTGTGAAATTCAAACCTGTCACTTCTTTCTCTTTGTCACTTTGCGAAAATAAGGAAGGAAGAATATATCAGAGATATGAATTCCAGAGCACTAGAGCCTCCTCCTAGAAGATGGAGGCAATTTGCCTGCATGATGGAATTATTGCATTTTACCAAGAGTTTTAATATATATATACCGAAGTGTATCAAGATGTCAATGTTGGGATGATAATTATAAAGTGGTTTCTATTCCAATATTTTTTTAGAATACAGAATAGGAGCGCGACAGTGTTGTCATGACTTTGTCCTTAACCTATACCTTACCCGTACGATTTCTCGTATAACTTATTGTCGAAAACCTTTTGTCTGCAAGTGGCTTTCAGTTTTATAATGTGGGGTTAAAAATATATACTTTTTATTATTAAAAGTGTGTGGAGAGAACAAACAAGCAAAAAAATAAAAAATAAGCTCTGTGCGCTGAAGAAAAAGTTCCCTTGGGCACACGGAACTTTGGGAATTTTGGTTCCTCCTGGAATTTTGGATTTTGGAATCCCAGATGAAGACAAAAGGAGGGAAGGGCCATAATATCGCAGCACAGGAGAACATTTCCTAATCACAGACATTCCCGGGACGAACAGGGAACGTTGTCGCTTAGCTTAGCCTTCTATGCTAACACCAAGACGAAAAAACATTGCTGATCTTTTTGAAAGCTTTAATTTGAGTGTCATACAATACATGATGACACGTTGAATTATTGACACATCAATGTTCCTTAGCATGGTTATGGGATTGCAATAGGATGCTTCTCCTTGTTTAAAAGATACGTAATGCACTCACCCCTTCTATCTCTCTCTCTAACACACATCTGTAGTAGCAAACCCTAGTTTTGATATCAAGCTGTCACTGTAACAATTAATGAACTTTGCATATTTTCCCAACTATTTGGTATGCCACTCAGTACATCTGAGATGAAGTGGCCATCTTAGCCTGACCTAGAATACACTCTTGTATTCCTAGTGTTTTTTTGTTTTGTTTTTCTCATTGAGGTGATGAGCAAAGTTTGGTTTGACCTGTTTAATGAACTTCATTGCCATTTAATTTCATCACAGGTGATTTGTCTTTAACATGTTTGTAACATGTGGGATATCGGTGAGTGATTATTGCTATGGGTTGTCTGTTACTATAACTTCAGGAGATGCCACTTTATTATTATAGTCCACACCTGGACCGTCTTGGTTAATGGTGGTGGGAATAGGTAGAAGTTGCCCCTAACCACTGATACAGGGTCAGATATTAGTTAATCCCCTTAATGTTTAAGGTTAGAATAAAGGGTTGAGTAATCTGATCCTAGATCTGTGGTTAGGGGCGACTTCTACCTCAAGGTGTTTTAGAAGTAAAACATGAGTGTGTGGGTTGACAGGAACCATAACGAAACCTTGAAGGGCTGTTTTAGCTTCAAAGATGTTCTCATAAATGACGAGACAAACCTCTAAGTCAATGACTATTGCATCAAAGGTAAGCCTAATGGCACAGCAATAAATGTTCTATGTGTTTGCCCTGAGTACATGATGTCATAGTAGTTCTTATCTCACCACAGTATAATTGTAGCCTGCTGTATCATGCCCTTTTTCTGACAAAACAATGTCCTTGTGGAGTTTTTCTGCCTTCTGAACTAACAGCCAATCAGAATACATTTCTGACTTTCCGGAGACCAATCAGGAGAGAGCTGGGCTGCCACTGGATCAGATGAACACGAGGTCATTTAGAACTCAGGGTCGAGGGATCAAACCACTAGAGAATAAAGTGTACATATGTCAACAGAGGAATTTCCAGTGAGATGGTACAGTACTTTAACACACAACATGCTACAATGCACAGTGCCTGATGTATATATAAATCTGTACATAACTTTTACTGTATGCTATGCTATCAACAATAATGACAACACCTAAAATATATGCAGTTTGTGGAGATTTAAAGCATACAACCAATCAAACCTTTTATTTTACATGATAGATCCACAGATACAATTGTTACTGTATCATGGAATGTGAAGGGAATGAACAAGCCAGTGGACCATGGATTTCCCCACATGTGCAGGGTTCAGAGAGAAACTAGCATTGACAGGAAGCATTTCCCTGACTTGAATCTGACATGTTCCCGTTCTCCACCCAACAGCAGAAACATGTTAGCTAGTACAGTCGCTGTAACATATTAGTCTGAGATAGTGACCTCACTCAGAGAGTGACTGCTTTGGTTCAGGGGAATTAGAATACATAGACACCATATCTGACCGGGTGTAGAGGGTGTGGAGGGTGTGGAGGGTGTGGAGGGTGTAGAGGGTGTGGAGGGTGTAGAGGGTGTAGAGGGTGTGGAGGGTGTAGAGGGTGTAGAGGGTGTAGCGGGTGTGAAGGGTGTAGAGGGTGTGGAGGGTGTAGAGGGTGTAGCGGGTGTGGAGGGTGTGGAGGGTGTAGAGGGTGTGGAGGGTGTGGAGGGTGTGGAGGGTGTGGAGGGTGTAGAGGGTGTGGAGGGTGTGGAGGGTGTAGAGGGTGTGGAGGGTGTAGAGGGTGTGGAGGGTGTAGAGGGTGTAGAGGGTGTGGAGGGTGTAGAGGGTGGGAGGGTGTAGAGGGTGTGGAGGTAGAGGGTGTGGAGGGTGTGGAGGGTGTAGAGGGTGTGGAGGGTGTGGAGGGTGTGGAGGGTGTAGAGGGTGTAGAGGGTGTAGAGGGTGTAGAGGGTGTAGAGGGTGTAGAGGGTGTAGAGGGTGTAGAGGGTGTGGAGGGTGTGGAGGGTGTGGAGGGTGTGTGGATTGGTGGGTCGTTGGGTAGGTAACATACTGTATCTAGCTGGACAGAATGTATAATGCAGAGTGAAATGAGAAGTAAGGGGAGAATGAGAGATAGAAAGAGAGTGAAAGACAACAGGTTGTTAGAATTGCCTGACTCTAGGGCCGGCTCCATTTATAAGCGGCATAAGCGGGTAATCATGGCCGAATTACCGACCAGGCATGAAGGGCACGTGTCCAGGGGCCCTGACCTCCAGGGGGGCCCCATTTGATTTTGTTAGCCACTCTCACTCAGATATAATTTTAACATGGCAAAATAAGTCATGGCAAAATGTGTTGAATTTCAGGAAATTAGCTGTAAAACTTTCTCTCTGCCCCATGGCCAAATGACTAAAATTGCATGAAATGTGTTATAAAATTGGAAAATGTTCTCTCTATCCCATGGCAAATGTTCTCTCTATCCTCTGTAGCTCAATTGGTAGAGCATGGCTCTTGTAACGCCAGGGTAGTGGGTTCGATCCCCGGGACCACCCATACGTAAAAATGTATGCACACATGACTGTAAGTCGCTTTGGATAAAAGCGTCTGCTAAATGGCATATGATTATTATTATTTATTATTAAAATGTGTAGAATTACAAAAAACATTTTCCCTTTTTGGGGGGCTTAGGGCCCCCAAAAGGCTAGAGCTGGCCCTGCCTGACTGAGCCGGTGGTGCAAGAGCACATTACCCATGCACATTAAACTCTGAGGTGTTGTTAACCCCCCACCATCCCACCATCCCACCAACCCCTCAAACCTCCCTATCCTTCCCTCAGGCCTCTGTTCTTCAAATGTCACAGTGGAGGGTGAGTGTGTGTGCCTTCTATCTGTACGTGGCCTGTTGCCAAAGTTCAAATCTCCCCTAGAGACTGAGGGGGTGAGGCTGGTTGTAGCTCTGTCTCATTGCTCTGCTACTCTCCATGCCAGACCAAGGTTCCCAGGTCAGTGTTATTGACCTCTAGGTAGCCTTCCATGCCAGACCCAGAATCCTAGACACAGAGGCTGTTGAAAGAGACTAATCCCAGGTAAAACAAGACCAAGGTCATTGAAGAGCTCTGCAAAGCTCAGGGACATTAGACAGACAACCTCAATCTCCATAAACTCAAGTGTTTGATAGATTTTTCTCTGCGAACAGCAAGGTTGGACGCACTTCTACTATTGCCTGTCGGAGCCTAGCATTGGTTTTATAAAATGCACTATGTCTTCCACATTTTAATCATACAGGCCATAGTTCCTCATCTTCAGAAAACCTATAACAAGTACAGGAGTAGCTGCAGGGGAAAAAAAGGACCAGAGTATTTTAATCCTCGTTCACATACCCCCCTTAAATTGAAATCAAAGTTCTCAGCTCGGATTTTAAATCAAAGTGATTTTCTCCCGGCTTCGACGTTGGACTTGATTAAAGTGGATGATGGCAGACTTCTTTTCAAAGCAGGGAACATTTTCTGGTGGAGACAGGTTAGGTAAAATAAGGAATTAAGGAGTCAGCCCAGAGCCCTGAGGTCCCTTCAAACATTCTGAGCACCAAATGAGTTCCAACCATATTTATCTCATTACTGGTTCAGCCCAGGCTACAGAGGCAAGGGTGTAGCGAAACTTCTGACATCCCCGTAACTTTTTGTGTTTTATCAGGAAATGGTGGATGTGAGGTAATTAGAGGTGTTTTACAGTGCTTGTAGCCTAATGAGACACTTATGGTGAGAAGGATGGTTTTAGATAAGAGAAGGGGTGGCGGCGAAATAAGTTTTGAAAACAGAGAAGATGGCTAATAAAGTGGGTCATCATGATCTACAATGGGTTACCAAGTGATCTCCGGCTGTCTACTTTAGTATTTTAAACTCATATCCTTTTTGGTGTTTTGGAGGTGGCTCATATTGTTTACTTCTCATATGTTATATGGTGAACGTATTCTTAGAGGTGAAGGAGTATTTGGGGGATATTTTAATTAATTCAATATTTATATTTTCCCTCCCCTCTCTCCTTCCTTCCTCCAAACCCTCCCCCCTCTCTCTCTCCTCCCTCCCTCCCTCCCTCCCTCCCTCTCGTTCTCCCAGACTAAGTACTTGATCACAGCTGTGAGAAACCTTGCCAAAAAGCTCACACTTCCACACACCTGAGGCCCAACACACACACACATGCGCACACCCTCACGTCAAGGCTGCTTATGGAAAACCGCTGCTATCTTCCGTCAAGGCCATGTGTAGAGCCCTGCGAGTTGTCCAGGCCCATTTGATTTAACCAGCGACACCAGAGACAAAGATAAAGGAAGATTATAGAAGCAGCACAACAAAAGGATCAGTGAACCAGCAGACAAACTGAGTAACAGAGGACTGAATGAGATCAGGAAATGGCTGTCGATCCACAACCCTGAAGAGATTTGAACGGAAACCAAAATATGTTCTGATTCTCTCTCACTCCCCCTCTCTCCATCTCACTCTCTCCTTCTCTGATTTGATTTTAGCTCTGTAAAGGTGGTATTTTCTAGCGTTCTATACAACCAGACCTACGCATTGTCTCCAGTTCAAAAGGCCTGTGAATGAGCTGATGTTGGTCATGACGCTTTGAACTTGCCGTGCTAGGCACCTGGTTTTTCTGGTGCTCTCGCTCTCTCTCTTTCTTTCTCTCATTCTCTCTCTCTTCTCTCTCTCTCTCTTTCCTCTCTCTCTCTCTCCATCCTGTGTGGTGTTGAGTAGACTAATTGGAGGGATCCAACCCACTGTAGCACTGGGGCGGCAGGGGCGGCAGGTAGCTTAGTGGTTAATAGCGAAAGGTCGCTGTGCCAGTAACCGAAAGGTCGCTGGTTCTAATCCCCGAGCCGACTAGGTGAAAAATCTGTCGATGTGCCCTTGAGCAAGGCACTTAACCCTGATTGCTCCTGTAAGTCGCTCTGGATAAGAGTGTCTGCTAAAATGACTAATGATGTAAAAAATTTAGCAGGTATTGCGAGGGAGTGTGGTATAAAACCAGGGAGTGTGTTAAAAGTTTGTCTGATGATCAGTGGTGAATATGGACAAGCTGATGTGATTTTATCCTTCTGGACTAAATTTGTCCCCTCTCCCTCTCTTTCTTCCGATCTCCCTCTCTCCATATCTCTCTTTCTCCCTTCCTCTCAGAGGTAAAGTCATTAGTAATGTAAGAGTACCTGTGAAAAGGAAACTGGGAGCGATAGATTTGTGGGATTATTTGCTGAATATGCTGGTTTCATATGTTAGATGGATTTCATTATAGTTATCCGTGGTTAATGTTCATAGTATCTCTGGCTATTGTAAGACAATGCTCACAGCTGGTTAAAGATATCCAACCCATGACATTGTAGGAAATGTATATATGTGAAATTGATATTCTATAAAAACAACCTCCACCTTTGAAGTTTTCTGTAACATGATTTAAATTGCACATAGGGAGGGTTCAGTGAAGCCAAAATGTCCTCAATTTATATATACATTGAAAACAGCAGGTACTATCACAGAATGGTAAAGTACTATGCTTACACTGCAGTAAGCACACTTAATTAGCATGTGGTTGTAGCATGGGCGCTTATTAACATGCAAATGTTAAACAAATTATCTGATGAGATGCAGTGCTAATGTTGTTTTGTTTGAGGTGCTGTTGTCTCCTCTCTCTCTCTCTCTCTCTCTCTCTCTCTTTCTCTCTTTCTCTCTCTCTCTTTCTCTCTCTCTCGCTCTCTCTCTCTCTCTCTCTCTCTCTCTCTCATTCTCTCTCTCTCTCATTCTCTCTCTCTCTCTCATTCTCTCTCTCTCTCTCGCTCTCTCGCTCTCTCTCCACAGACATACCATATTTCTTCCAGGCAGTCCCATTAAGTGCCAATATTCTTGTTATTAAGTGTGCCCAAGCACGGCAGAGTTACGGCAGACCTCGCCAGCACGCAAGTTAAGAGGACCCTAAAAATTCAAATGTTATTGTTTACAAGATAAAAACTGGAGGGGGACAGGTAGGGATGGATTTAACTGCATCCTTCAAATAAATGTCACACAGTTGAATAGTTGGATACAGCTAGTGTCCATGCAGAGTCCATCATCAAGTTTGTTTTTAACTCGAGAGTTTCGTAACAGTGCTTTTAAATCATTGTTTATCTTCTATCCGAGAATATCAAACACAAAGCGGGACATTTTGTAATATGGCTATCATGTGTTGGTTTTGTAATTATTTTAACCTTTTGGAATTTAGATTAAAAATACTTCAAAGTCTCTCTCATTTTTACATTAAAGGCCTAGTTCAAATCTGGTGATATACAAACAAGTAGGCCTACTCTTTTAATTTAGTTTGGTTGACATTAAAATAATATTAATATAAAATAGCAAAACATATACATTCTGTACCCATAAGCATGCAGGTTTTAGCATGTGTTTTAGCTTTTGGACTCTTGGTTCAAAATGACATAAGATGATCAATGGATGGTACTAATACAGATCATATTGATATTCACCTGCTAATCTAGATCAATAGTAGTTCTTGATTTCTCCTACTTTGCGTCTAGGCATACTCAATGTACATCTTCTTTAGAGTGGCCCAAAGTCAGCGATTAACTATGTCCCACAAATTCAAATTCTCCCTCTCTCCACCCCCCTCCCCCTCTCTCACTCTTTCTCACGTTCTCTCATCACTCTCTATTTTATCCCTTCTCCCTCCCTATCTCACTCTCCCCCATCCCTCTATCTCTCTCTCTAATTGGCCATGGTGGCTGTGTAGGTGTAACCAATAACGGGTCCCAGTCAGAGTTTCAATTAAAAAGTGGTGTGGTGATATTGAAAAGGGATTAGCCCACAGATTGTTTTTGCTTGGGTTGACATTAGCTCAGTGGAATCCAATAATAACTGTCTGGCGTGTGTTTGGGGGTGAGAAAACAATATTAGCTTCAATTTAACGCTACTATTTTAAACTCAATACCGAAATTACACAGATGGCTTATTATTATTTTAAAGTGAAAGAGGGATAGTCTACTCTATATAGTGCATTCAGCTGGTAATTGCATCACACTTGACAATAAGACAGAGCCTATATGAGGTAACACAGATTTCAGGTAACACAGTGACTGTTCATTTGCCTGGACCCACCTTGGTTTCTAAGCACATACAGTATCCTAGGGTTCTATTCCGTCTGTATCACTGAAGCGTTACAGATTGTGCGATAGGTTAGGTCAAATGCTGGTTGGCCTCTCTAACCTCTAGGCTAGTACTGCCCCACTGTGGGGTCCCACTGTGAACATAAATGGAGATTGAGGAGTGCAGCTTTAATGGTTCTTACATTGTGCTGGCTAACATACATTTAGAACGTTCAGTTCTGTGTGAACGCTGCATCCAGGCCATTACCAGCCAGCTCAGTGCTCCAACAACTTCAGTTGAGGAAAGTTTCTGTGAGACTCATTGCTCACTAACATCACATATTTATCATGGTGATTAGGAGGTCTAAGTTAGTGGTGTGTTGTTGGTTTTAGAATGTTCTCTGGTAGAGCAGTATAGACATGGGCTCTGGGATGTTTACCTACAAAGCTCTGTGTGAGATAGATCTATTTTTCTATTCAGTGGCATCTCTGCATTCCTGCAGACAATGACAGTAGCAGTACAGTAGACACCGTGTGTGTGGGTGTGAGTATGGGTGTGTGGGTGTGTCTGTGTGGGTGTGTGTCTGTGTGTGTGGGTGTGTCTGTGTGGGTGTGTGTCTGTGTGTGTCTGTGTGGGTGTGTCTGTGTGTGGGTGTGTCTGTGTGTGTGGGTGTGTCTGTGTGTGTGGGTGTGTCTGTGTGGGTGTGTGTTTGTGTGTGGGTGTGTCAATGCTCATGGCGTTATCTCTTTCCTCAAACACACACATGAGAGGTCTCTTTCCACCCACAGAATGGTGTCTGCTGTGTTGCTACTGTCATTGTCTGCAGGCATGCAGAGATGCCACTGAATAGAAAAATAGATCTATATCAGAAAAGAGAGAAAGAGAGGATGAGGGTGAAGGGATGGAGGAGAGAGAGAGAAGGTAGGGGAAAAGAAAGGGAAAGAGAGAGAGAGAGAGAGAGAGAGAGAGAGAGAGAGAGAGAGAGAGTTAGAGCTGGTGTCGCATTGCTGCACTAGGCACACTTGGGGGGTGGGATGACAAATAGCCTTTATTTAGCCTGAAACATATGCTGTAGAGCCACTGGACACAGGAAGTGGTAGGAAAACAGCACCTTTTGCACAGGATGTCTCCATGCACATTATTCAACACTACACCTGCTGCCTTGAAACACAGAAGGGCGGAGGTAAAAAATGCATGGATTTATCAATGAACTGATCTGTAGGTGAGATGAGAGGTTCTGTTGTGGGAAGAGGTAGGAAAGGGGTTTTAAGATTGCAGTGGTTTACTGATGTGAATCTCAACACCTACGTATCGGTAGCTTGGCCTTGGTTTCGGCCACACACACACACACACACACACACACACACACACACACACACAGACAGACAGACACACATGCCCAAGCATCCATCCTTTCCTTCCCTCCTCTCCCTCTCTCTGCCTGAGTGTGTCAGAGGTACAGGAGACAAGTCTAACAGGGAGGTTCAGCTTCCTCAGCATTACCTCTTTTACCTGTGTTGAATTATTTAGATGGAAGCCGTTTGAGTTTGAATACTGACAATTCCTCTTTACGCTTTGAGAGGACCTCCTGTGTAGAGTGGGCTTTAGTTACAGGGCAAGGCTGTGTGTGTGTGCGTGTGTGTGCGCTTGTGCCTGTGCGTGTGTGTGTGTGTTGTGTCGCCTCACAGAGCCCATGAATGGAGAGATAACAGCATTAGAATCAGAGCTATAATCCTTCTGATGTCTCTCTGCTTTGATGTTTGTGAGGAAGGAGAGGAAGATAGGTGAAGAGAGGTTTTAATAGGGGAAAGAGAGGGAGAGAGGGAGGGAGAGGGCAGAAAGGATGGAGGGAGAAGCAGATAGAGGGAGCTTAATGCTTTGAGAGGCAGATAAGATGGACAGAGGGGCGGGAGAGAGGGAGAGATAGGTAGCCTTGCCTTCGACACTGATGCCTCAGCACACATGTGGAGTACAGAAATTCTTCATGCCCACATAATATCGTTTCCTCTGATTATTTTTTTGTGCTTAGTAAAACTTTCCATTTGACTGCTTCATGATACTTCAGTATATCAAGGTGTTCAGAGGTTGCATACAGAATAGTCTCTAGTACCAGTATAGGTTTTAGTACTGGAATAAATGGCCCATTGGCAGTACTTTGTCTGAGCTGTTTATCGTCTAGATGTCACTTTAAAAAACTCAGCGCACCATAAAGTCAGTATTTGTACTGTATCACCACGTCCTATCACACTATCGTGCTACATTTCTCACAAACTGAGTAAAACACAGACAAGCCTCTCTATTGCAGAGATGAAATGATAAAGATCTTTCCACTCCAGATAAAGGAATATAGATAGGCTATGAATGAGAGAACAGCAGAGATAGAGTTCTCTCTGCTTTGGATCTCTGCTTGTTCTACGCTGCTCGGATCAGTGGGCAGACCCCAATGTGTTAGCAGGCCTGTGTAGGGAGGAGAGGGATATGGAGGTGAGTTTGACTCTGTGTCACCGGGGTAACAACACACCACAGAGAGGCAGGTGGGGGAGTGTACTACACACAGGGTTCAGTGGATAACGGGGTGTATCTCAGTCTGAAGTATCTTCCTCTTCTTGTCTCCTTCACCTCATCTAAAACTGTTCTGAAGACACTTGATAGGTAGGCTGTACATTAGATAGGTATTGTAATATGGTAATACCTCCACCTTGCCCTCTGATTGGCTGGATGGAATTTTGTTTTGTTTACACCTGTCCAATCATTTTATATATCCACGAGTTTGTAGGGGCTAAGGGGTCAATTTGGGTCTGGATGTAGTCTTGAAAAGCCTTCACTCCACTACAGATTTTTGATAATTCCTGCCTTTTTGGGCACTCAATGCAACGTTTGGATTTATATTGTAGTGCTACAGGTTCTTTGGTTTGTTGTAGTTGGGTGAGAGTATTACTGGACTGATAAAAGTAGGAAGTGGGAGGTACTTCCTGTTGATGGCTCAATCACTCATTGATCCCTGACACCTCATTGGTCTGTACTCCTGACACCACCTTTGCCTATTTCCTTCATTTTGAGTTCTAGAGAAATTACAAAGAAATGTGTCTGTGTTCAAAGAGTATGAATATATAAATACATAATATACACTTTAATTTATTTTGTAAGATATTGTCCAAAGAAAAGGGTTGACTGCTTTATTTGACTGGTTCTGTTCGTGTTAAACCAAACAAAAATTGTGCAATAATTGAAAAATTTTGATTTTTTTTTTCTTACGTAGTATGCTATAATTGATTGTAAGTAGAGATAGGGGTGGCAATAACAATGTAGACTCTTAACTTCCACATAGATTGAATAGAAATTAGAGACTGATGTTTCTTCAGACCATTGCCTCATCTCCCTTTGTACATTTGCCACAGTTCCCGGTAAAGATGATTTCATTGTCAAATGTATTGTATGAAATAAAAGTTTAAGATATGGAGATTATTCATGAGAAAAAAAACATATCAGTGTTACGTCGTGTTTACTGCTAGATGCAATAACAGACTGATTTCCCACAAACCCAATTTAACTTCAATCACATACACTGGTGATACTGTGATTCAAAATGGAAAACCAACGAGATTCTCTTAATGGTCCAATTCTCATTCAACCCTAGTAGCATTCTGGGTGTTTTTAGAACTGCAGTGTGTGTGTGTGTGTGTGTGTGTGTGTGTGTGTGTGTGTGTGTGTGTGTGTGTGTGTGTGTGTGTGTGTGTGTGTGTGTGTGTGTGTGTGTGTTCCTCCCTAGCATTACTACAGAAGTGCATTCCCCCAGTCTATTCAATTTACAAGAGGCTGAAATATGTAGTACTGTGACCGACCCTGTTCTGTGCTCCTGGGGGAATACATTTGATGTTGTCTGTGGGACTCCGTGTTTCGGCCCTGTTCTGTGGCAGATGTTCTGTCTCCCACACACGGGGGAAAGTCAGTCAACTAAACAGACAGTAATAACCTTCCGCTTAGGGTTTTCTGCTGCTTAATGTGAGCTTTATTGAAGCTATAGTGATTCAGCAACAATGAGGACCATTTAGTTCTCTCCTTTCCAACGCCTCTTTGTTTCAATCAACATCTCTGCAGTTTCATGTCAGACTACTGTCTCAGAATGGTAGAACAGGTATTCTAGAATGCCTGGATTACAGAACAGCTATTGTGGAGGTCCTAAAAGACCTGTTGCATTTGGAGGGTTAATATCAGGTGTTGACAGAATCCACTGTCTTTTCCATCTCAGTTCACATCAGTGCAGATGTCAGTACTCATTCTTATGCAATAGCATGAACTTTACCCCCCTGAACACACACACACACTCCACTCTCTGCTGCATTACTGCATGAAAACTGCTCAGTGTGTGGCTCGAGATATCACAGAGGCTGGACTGCACCACTGACCCTCCATGCCAGACCTCCTCTCTTTCTCTATCTCTCTTTCTCTGCTCAGACCATGAGTGGTTCATTTGTTTTCACATTACCCCCCATTTTATTCTCCCTGCCATGACTGATGCTGGCTGTGTGCTGGCTGTGTGGTACATGTGCCAGTGTTCTACATGCTGATTGGACCCCCTCCAGTATCTGGCTACGTGATTGGGCTGAAGGGGAGAGGCCGGAAGGCCAGCTGCCAACTACAGATGAGTGTCATTACAGAGGTGTGTTCAGGGCCAGGACTGTTCTGTAGTGAGGGGAATAGGCAAGGTGACATCACACACACAGAGACACAATAAAACATACACACACACATATATAGTGCATTTGGAATGTATTCAGACCCCTTGACTTTTCCACATTTTGTTACGTTACAGCCGTATTCTAAAATGGATTAAATAGTTTTTTTCCCCTCGTCAATTTACACACAATACCCCATAACGACAAAGCAAAAACAGGTTTTTAGATTTAAAAAAAATATATATATATATACAGTGGGGAGAACAAGTATTTGATACACTGCCGATTTTGCAGGTTTTCCTACTTACAAAGCATGTAGAGGTCTGTAATTTTTATCATAGGTACACTTCAACTGTGAGAGACAGAATCTAAAACAAAAATCCAGAAAATCACATTGTATGATTTTTAAGTAATTAATTTGCATTTTATTGCATGACATAAGAATTTGATCACCTACCAACCACTAAGAATTCCGGCTCTCACAGACCTGTTACTTTTTCTTTAAGAAGCCCTCCTGTTCTCCACTCATTACCTGTATTGACTGCACCTGTTTGAACTCGTTACCTGTATAAAAGACACCTATCCACACACTCAATCAAACAGACTCCAACCTCTCCACAATGGCCAAGACCAGAGAGCTGTGTAAGGACATCCGGGATAAAATTGTAGACCTGCACAAGGCTGGGATGGGCTACAGGACAATAGGCAAGCAGCTTGGTGAGAAGGCAACAACTGTTGGCGCAATTATTAGAAAATGGAAGAAGTTCAAGATGACGGTCAATCATCCTCGGTCTGGGGCTCCATGCAAGATCTCACCTCGTGGGGCATCAATGATCATGAGGAAGGTGAGGGATCAGCCCAGAACTACACGGCAGGACCTGGTCAATGACCTGAAGAGAGCTGGGACCACAGTCTCAAAGAAAACCATTAGTAACACACTACGCCGTCATGGATTAAAATCCTGCAGCGCACGCAAGGTCCCCCTGCTCAAGCCAGCGCATGTCCAGGACCGTCTGAAGTTTGCCAATGACCATCTGGATGATCCAGAGGAGGAATGGGAGAAGGTCATGTGGTCTGATGAGACAAAAATAGAGCTTTTTGGTCTAAACTCCACTCGCCATGTTTGGAGGAAGAAGAAGGATGAGTACAACCCCAAGAACACCATCCCAACCGTGAAGCATGGAGGTGGAAACATCATTCTTTGGGGATGCTTTTCTGCAAAGGGGACAGGATGACTGCACCGTATTGAGGGGAGGATGGATGGGGCCATGTATCGCGAGATCTTGGCCAACAACCTCCTTCCCTCAGTAAGAGCATTGAAGATGGGTCGTGGCTGGGTCTTCCAGCATGACAACGACCCGAAACACACAGCCAGGGCAACTAAGGAGTGGCTCCGTAATAAGCATTTCAAGGTCCTGGAGTGGCCTAGCCAGTCTCCAGACCTGAACCCAATAGAAAATCTTTGGAGGGACCTGAAAGTCCATATTGCCAAGCGACAGCCCCGAAACCTGAAGGATCTGGAGAAGGTCTGTATGGAGGAGTGGGCCAAAATCCCTGCTGCAGTGTGTGCAAACCTGGTCAAGACCTACAGGAAACGTATGATCTCTGTAATTGCAAACAAAGGTTTCTGTACCAAATATTAAGTTCTGCTTTTCTGATGTATCAAATACTTATGTCATGCAATAAAATGCAAATTAATTACTTAAAAATCATACAATGTGATTTTCTAAGATTTTTGTTTTAGATTCCGTCTCTCACAGTTGAAGTGTACCTATGATAAAAAATTACAGACCTCTACATGCTTTGTAAGTAGGAAAACCTGCAAAATCGGCAGTGTATCAAATACTTGTTCTCCCCACTGTATATAAAAAAATTAAATGAAATTACATTTACATAAGTATTCAGACCCTTTACTCAGTACTTTGTTGAAGCACCTTTGGCAGCGATTACAGACTCAAGTCTTCTTGGGTATGACACTACAAGCTTGGCACACCTGTATTTGGGGAGTTTCTCCCATTCTTCTCTGCAGATCCTTTCAAGCTCTGTCAGGTTGGATGGGGAGAATCGCTGCACAGCTATTTTCAGGTCTCTCCAGAGATGTTCGATTGATTTCAAGTCCGGGCTCTGGCTGGGCCACTCAAGGACATTCAGATACTTGTCCCGAAGCCACTCCTGCGTTGTCTTGGCTGTGTGCTTAGGGTCGTTGTCCTGTTGGAAGGTGAACCTTCGCCCCAGTCTGAGGTCCTTAGAGCTCTGGAGCAGGTTTTTATCAAGGATCTCTCTGTACTTTGCTCAGTTCATCTTTCCCTCGATCCTGACTAGTCTCCCAGTCCCTGCCGCTGAAAAACATCCCCACAGCATGATGCTGCCACCACTATGCTTCACCGTAGGGATGGTGCCAGGTTTCCTCCAGACATGACGCTTGGCATTCAGGCCAGAGTTCAATCTTGGTTTCATAAGACCAGAGAATCTTGTTTCTCATGGTCTGAGAGTCTTTCGTCTGGCCACTATACCATAAAGGCCTGAATGGTGGAGTGCTGCAGAGATGGTTGCCCTTCTGGATGTCCTTCAGGTTCTCCCATCTCCACAGAGGAACTCTAGAGCTCTGTCAGAGTTACCATTGGGTTCTTGGTCACCTCCCTGACCAAGGCCCTTCTCCCCCGATTGCTCAGTTTGGCTGGGCGGCCAGCTCTAGGAAGAGTCTTGGTCGTTCCAAACTTCTTCCATTCAAGAATGATGGAGGCCTCTCTGTTATTGGAGACCTTCAATGCTGCAGAAATGTTTTGGTACCCTTCCCCAGATCTGTGCCTTGACACAATCCTGTCTAGGAGCTCTACGGACAATTCCTTCAACCTCATGGCTTGGTTTTTGCTCTGACATGCACTGTCAACTGTGGAACCTTATATAGACAGGTGTGTGCCTTTCCAAATCATGTACAATCAGTTGAATTTACCCCAGTTGGACTCTAATCAAGTTGTGAAAACATCTCAAGGATGATCAATGGATACAGGATGCACATGAGCTCAATTTCGAGTCTCATAGCAAAGGGTCTGACTACTTATGTAAATAAGGTATTTCTGTTTTTTATTTTTAATACATTTGCAAAAAAAATCTAAAAACCTGTTTTCGCTTTATCATTATGGGGTATTGTGTGTAGATTGGTGAGTCAATTGTTTAATTTAATCAATTTTAGAATAAGGCTGCAACCTAACAAAATTAGGAAAAAGTCAAGGGGTCTGAATACTTTCCGAATGCACTGTGTACACATGCAGGCACTCGCTCTCGCTCTCTCTCTCTCTCTCACTCTCTGTATGAGCGAGAGAGTTTGTGTTCTTCAGTGTCAGACAGTCTGATCAGTGAGAAAGATGAGTAATCAGTGAGGGGGAGACCTGCTCGCTCTCCTTCTTTTCCTCCTCATTTTCTTCTGCCCCCTGTCTGTCTGTCTGTCTGTCTGTCTGTCTGTCTGTCTGTCTGTCTGTCTGTCTGTCTCTCTCTGTCTCTCTCTGTCTCTCTCTGTCTCTCTCTCTCTCTCTCTCTCTCTCTCTCTCTCTCTCTCTCTCTCTCTCTCTCTCTCTCTCTCTCTCTCTCTCTCTCTCTCTCTCTCTCTCTCTCTCTCTCTCTCTCTCTCTCTCTCTCTCTCTCTCTCTCTCTCTCTCTCTCTCTCTCTCTCTCTCTCTCTCTCTCTCTCTCTCTCTCTCTCTCTCTCTCTCTCTCTCTCTCTCTCTCTCTCTCTCTCTCTCTCTCTCTATTATTAGTAAGTGATGAGTACCCCAGTAGATGACTACACCAGTGAGGGTGAGACCTGCTGTCTGTCCAGTCTTGCCTGTAATTTCCTTTCTCGGATGAGCTGGTGATTTACATAATTACATCAGTCAGTTGTTCATTACCGACCGACCGCAGCAAATCAACAAATGCCAACCAGGAGTGGAGCACACACACAGTGCCCTGTCATCGCCCTGGTGCTCTTTATTACGGAATGACACACACACACACACACTCCCTTTGTCCAATTAGCATCACTTACTCCGACTCTGGCCGCAACAGATTCAGTTCATCAATGGAAGATGACACACACGCACACACATACAGCGGTAGACTGGGAGCACAGACCTTCAGTACAGGTCCTCTATGGACACAGGAACGACCATTAGAGGAGGGGTAGGTGGTAACTGAGGAACCAGACACATGGTCTCAAACTCTGTGCTTGTAGGTCTAAAAGCATCTTTATCAGGTCTAAAACAGACTTATACATCTAAAACTGGCTTTCTAACAGTCTTAAAAAGGTGTTGTTTAAGGGATAAAAGTGCAGTAAGCTCTATGTAATTCTAAGCAGTAATTTCACACGCTTACGTCGCTTATGACTGGAGCCAGCCCTGGTGACTGATCTCTGCTCCAGGATGAGAAGATCAATGGAGGCTATTGAAGCCCCAGATCGATAAGAGGCTATCTGGTTCTCCACCCCATAACACCTCTCCCACCTCCAGCTAATCCTCCACCCCATAACTCCTCTACCACCTTCTGCTTCCCACCTAGACCTCCCACCCATTTACTTTGTTTTTGGGTACAGTGTATTAGTGCCTGGTGGTGTTTGTGTGTGCATGCATTCATTTATGCGTGTGTGTAACCCCCCTCACCCAGTCTTCACACACAGCATGGGTCGATGTGTGTAGAGTGCAGATGTATTGCTCATGCAGACAGCAGTAGCCTGCTAGACCAGGGGAAAGGTCTGAGAGGATTAGTCTTTCAAAGATTTACACCTCCAGTCCTCGCTCTAGAGCAAAACATGCCTGAGACATGCAGGGCCATGCGCGGAGTGGAGGGAGAGTATCATGTATATAGATGGACTGTATGAGCTTGGCATACTGTGGATTCATCCTCATATCCTAGCTTTATGTAGCGCTGGGACTCATTACGATGTTTTGCTGTGCTGGTTTTACTGGGATGTGCTAGAGCTCTCTCTCTCTCTGTGTGTGTGTGTGTGTGTGTGTGTGTGTGTGTGTGTGTGTGTGTGTGTGTGTGTGTGTGTGTGTGTGTGTGTGTGTGTGTGTGTGTGTGTGTGTGTGTGTGTGTGTGTGTGTGTGTGCGAGTAAACCTGTGCAAGGCACTTAACCCTAATTGCTCCTGTAAGTTGCTCTGGATAAGAGCGTCTGCTAAATGACTGAAATGTAAATATAGCTTCTAAAGGAAGACATCCACGTAGAATCACACCTAAATGTGTGTATATCATGAACCATTTTCCATAGCTATGCAGTGACATGTTATGCTTGGCCTCACCATGGTTTCCCATGTAACACGTGTTGGTGTATATGTATCTTACATGTAACGTTCTGCTCAGCAGTGATGTACACTACCACCGCCCCAACCTTCTAGGTACACTGAGCTGCTCTTTGAAAACTCATCCTAGTATTGTGTCAAGCTGCACTACCGTTCAGCATTCATTTCCCTGGCACTTTGATGTCCCTCGTAATTCTTTATCTTGTTATCTTGTTATGCTGTTGCATTCCCCCAAGCAACGCCAACCTCCCTTGGGTGCGCTAATATTATCTCTCATCCGCAATCCAGAAGAAAAATGAAAACTAATGTTTTATGTTTGAACTGGAACGGGGAATTTCCAGTGACCACAATGATGATGAGGCTTCTAGTTAATCAGATCATGAATAATTAATGAGATGAAAGTGTGTCGCCTGTGGGAGGAGGAGAGGAGGTTGCGAGAGAAAGACGTGTGGGGAGTGTGGAGAGCACATGTGAAATACATGAGCGCCGTCATGAACAATCGTAAACACCTTCGACCCGGTCTCCTCTAAAATAAATCCCATTACTTTGCTAGAAAGTGTGTTAAAATTTTAGTCATCATAAATTATATGACATCATATAAATTAAACACAAGGTGATGAAATGGACGATATGCTACTGTATATCTCAGTCTTTATATCTCATGGTGCATATCGCTTCTAGATAGAGGAACACTGTTGGTATTATATGGTGTGAAAAATGACATCCAGATATGAATCACACCTAACAGCACTTTGAATAACCCCTAATTATTGATTGGAGCTTAGCTAACACCAGCATGAATGTGTTGCATACTGAATATCAATTGGTGTGTAACCTACAGTAACCTCTAATGGTTTGGTTTGTAACCTAACCTCTAATAGTTTGGTGTGTAACCTAATCTCTCATGGTTTGGTGTGTAACCTAACCTCTAATGGTTTGTGTGTAACCTAACCTCTAATGCAGAGGTAGGCAAGATTCAGCCGCAGGTTGACCTTTGTCGGAGCGGATGGTCGGGGGCCGGAACATAATTATAATAATTTGTACACTGCAAATTGACCACAACTAAGCCCAAAAAGAGGTTGTATTTGAAAATAACAATAATTTCATACCTTGATTACATTGAGACACGATCACGTCTCTTTTTTAATTCGTGGGAATACTTGGGAACAGATTTTCTAAAATAAACTCATTTTTTGCTGAATTCCTGGTGATTTTACAGTCTTTTTTATCAAAAACTAAAATCTCCAAAAACTTTGGAGGGCCAAAAACAGATCACTCGGGATGATGGTTGTTGCCGACCCCTGCTCTAATGGTTTGCTCGAAGAATCTCATATCAATATTGACTAATTGGATTGTCCAGATATCAATCAGTGACCACCAGAGGTGATGGGTGATCAATAGTCATGACCCTGGAGGGGATCATCAATCCTGATTCACAGCTGAGTTATGGTTATATCCCATCAATCAACCATGTGTAATGAGAAGCCTGTCAGGGTATGGACAGTAGGCTATTCATAAATTGTCTGGTTTCGACTTCTGGATATGACACTGTTCATTAGACTGCAGTGTTGTCATTCAAAAGGTGATGTGAAGCATTCCATGGCTTGTGTTAAAAATATATGCATGGACAGTATGTATACATTATCTGGTTATGACTTTTGGTTGAATATCACAGACAACCTCTGACTCGTATGAAGTACAGAAATGCTGCGGTAACCATAGAAATAGAGCAGTGACACTTAAAACTTCATTTCGATAACACTTTACTACTCTGCTCCTACCTGCAGTGAGGTGTGGTAATTTGGACACATAACTCCAGATATGCTGCAGTGAATTTAGTTTGGGATAACTTTTTCTGTCAGCACCGCACTTAACCTACCCAGTGGGCTTAACAATGTGCATTCTTTCCTAGTTATTTTCCACATATCATTCTGCCTCAGTGAGAGAATGAGAGGGGGAGACTAGTGTTTGTACTATTTTTATTTTGCCGCCATGTTTCGGTTTTTGCACCGGCTGGTTGTTATGGTACAGATTATGGGAGGTCAGTTTGAGGGGTTGCCATGGAGACAGTGTTCCCTGCGCTGGCGGAGGATGATTGGGCAGCTCCTTGGTGGTGTGTGTGTGTCAGTAGCCTCTCTGGTGAGGTGAAATAGATTTCACCTGAATAACACATCCAACCATTTACACATAAACACAGCTAGGCCTCCCTGCCTGAGAGCAGGTGGTTCAACCCACTTATCATTCCCTCTCCACTCCCCTCTTGTCTTTTTCCATCTCCCTAATCTCTGTCATTTTCAAAAAAAATGTTACATGCGGGGCAATCAGTTTGTGTTTCTGAAGTAGTTGCATATAATTTGTATCTATCTCTCTGTATCCTCTTTCTGCATTTCTCCTTTTCCTCTCCACCTCATTCCATCCCTCTCTCTTCTCCTCTCCTGATGAGGTGGGTGGAAGTGAGGACATCCTCTCTCCATTTCTTTCTCCACATCCCTCTCTCCTCTCCCTTTGCTTTTTGAGAGGGATGGAGGCAGTCATCCTTTCATTGTCAGTCCTGAATTCTCTCCATCCAACTCTCATTCTCTCAAATGTGTGTCTCCCTTCTCTTCACCCCCTTAATTCCTTTCATCACTCGTTCATTCTTTCTCTCCATCCCTCTCTCTCTCGTGCTCTGTGAGAGGAGTGGAGGCGGCCGGAGGGAGGATGTCATCCTGAGCACCAAGCCCACGATGAGGCTTTGAAGCTGGGTTGGACTCCACTCACTGTCTGCCTCTCCTCCCTCTCTGCTTCCGCAGCTCCTGGCTCTGGAGCTATGGCTAGGCAGGCAGGACTGCATACACAGCAAAAACACACACACAGAGAGAAAGAGAGCGAATGAAAAAAAGAAAGAGAGGGAGGGAGGGGAGAGAAACAGAGAGCTGCTGGGCTGTTACTCGGAGCCTGTGTGGGGCCTGATTCCTGTGGAGGGGCCATCTGCTTAGAGGGAAGGAGGGAGGGAGAAAGAGAGAGAGAGGGGTGGGGGGGGTGCATGGAGGGGGATTCAGAAAAGAGCAGTAGTAACAGTACCACACACTCTTATCTAACCTCTGCAACCAGTCTCCTCTGTAACCAGTCTCCTCTATAACCAGTCTCCTCTGTAACCAGTCTCCTCTGCAACCAGTCTCCTCTGCAACCAGTCTCCTCTGCAACCAGTCTCCTCTGTAACCAGTCTCCTCTGCAACCAGTTTTCTCTGCAACCAGTCTCCTCTGCAACCAGTTTTCTCTGCAACCAGTCTCCTCTGCAACCAGTCTCCTCTGCAACCAGTTTTCTCTGCAACCAGTCTCCTCTGCAACCAGTCTCCTCTGCAACCAGTCTCCTCTGCCGAGCTCTGAAAGTGCTGTGTGTTACAGTGTTACTATGACAGAGGTACAGTACAGTAAACATCACCTACAGCCACTTACCATCACCTGGTGTCCTGAGGACTCTCACTCTGCTGCTCTAAGTCTCACTCCACCATTATGTTACAGTACTAATGGTAATAAGTGGTAATAATGAAGGTGATAATGGCCATTTGTGTGTGTGTGTGTGTGTGTGTGTGTGTGTGTGTGTGTGTGTGTGTGTGTGTGTGTGTGTGTGTCGAGAGAGACAGAGAGGGTGAGAGAGTGTACTTTCATGCTCTATCCACCATGCGTTACAGTACTAAGTGTGAAAGAGTGAGCCCTTCACTACAAGGACATTGTTTTAATTAACGTATGTTCCCTATCATGTTAACCATTCATAATTCGGTGCAATATTATAGCTACAATGTCAATTGCACCTCTTCCGTGTTAATTGGTTCTATGTCTCCTGATTGGCTAGTTAATTGAGTGGCTGTTTGAACACAGGTGTGGTCCCTCAGACCTAATTATTGATGTTATTTATGCCTCACATCCAGCTGACTCTCTCCATCTCTGTCTTTCTATTGCTCCCTGTCATTTTCACTTGTTCATGACTGTCCCCTCTCCCTCTTTTATTTCTCTGTTCTTTCATTCCCTTCATTCTGCCCCTCTCCCTGAGGAAATACCAGAGTCCTAATTACATGCAGAAAGGTTGAGGTGTGAAAAATACCAAGCTATTGACATACACTAGTCTGTGTGTGACACTGGTTAAATGCCAGTGCTCTCATTCTCAATGCTCCAGTGTGTGTGTAAGTGTCTGTGTGACACACACTAGAGCAGACACACACACTCCCCTCTCATGTTCAGGCACATCTAAAGCCTTTGGGGTGAAAGTGACACAGCACTGACAGTTACACACTGACCCCTGCTGCAAATATTGGGTAATACAACCAGTACATACATGACTACTTCAAACAGGAAGACAACACAAATCATGACGTTGCATTGGAGCATCTGGGCTGGTAAAACTCTTGTGACATCACATTTACATGTAGGCTGTTTTACAACAGCAATGCAATTTGGTCCTTTGCTTTTAACCTTGTTTTTCTGGAGAACAGTGATCTGACCACAAAAACTGGATTTAAATACTATTTACTCATACTCTACTGAGGTAAAAGCAGTGAAACATGTTACATTTACATTTACGTCATTTAGCAGACGCTCTTATCCAGAACAAGTTGAAAGAGATACTGACCATCCTCCTCAGTGAATTTCATAAAAATGAAAAAGTTATCCTTTTTAGATAAAGCTACACTAAATATATTCACGTCACCAAATAATTGATTAAAACACATCGTTTTGCAATGAAGGTCTACAGTAGCCTCAACATCACTCTGTAGGTTAGCACCATGGTGTAATCGGAGGACAACTAGCATCCCGTCCTCCTCTTGGTATATTGACTTCAATACAAAACCTAGGAGGCTCTTGGTTCTCAACCCGTTCCATAGACTTACACAATAATTATGACAACTTCCGGAGGACGTCCTCCAACCTATCAGAGCTTTTGCAGCATGAACTGACATGTTGTCCACCCAATCAAAGGATCAGAGAATGAATCTAGTACTGAAAGCATAAGCTACAGCTAGCTAAGCTAGCGCTGCAGTGCATAAAATGTGGTGAGTAGTTGACTCAAAGAGAAAGACAATAGTTTAAACAGTTTTCAACAAATTCATTTATTCAAAAATGAAGGAGAAGCAAGTGTCTTCTTTTCACTTTCAGTTTCACTTACTTAGCGAGCAAATGCAGCTGGCTAGTTTAGTGGCTCAAACACCTGGCTCAAACAGAGGGATGCTATGTTACTAGTTTAGTGGCTCAAACACCTGGCTCAAACAGAGGGATGCTATGTTACTAGTTTAGTGGCTCAAACACCTGGCTCAAACAGAGGGATGCTATGTTACTAGTTTAGTGGCTCAAACACCTGGCTCAAACAGAGGGATGCTATGTTACTAGTTTAGTGGCTCAAACACCTGGCTCAAACAGAGGGATGCTATGTTACTAGTTTAGTGGCTCAAACACCTGGCTCAAACAGAGGGATGCTATGTTACTAGTTTATTGGCTCAAACACCTGGCTCAAACAGAGGGATGCTATGTTACTAGTTTAGTTACTCAAACACCTGGCTCAAACAGAGGGATGCTATGTTAGCTAGCTGGCTACCGGAAGTAAACGAAACAGGGATATAAATACCCAAATTTGTCCAATAGAAACTCTCGTTTCTAATTATTACACCCTAGATAAACTCAAGGCGGTATTGAATGTGTCACTGTCATCTCACATTTTTCTCTCGACCTGTGTGCACCTACGTTGTCAACTTTAATTAATAGGCTAGGTTGTAGCAACCTCATGATGGGTTCAGGGAAAATGTTAGTATCATGTAGTAGCCTAAACCTATCTATGTCACATTGACCTGGGTGAATGGAATTTGAATGACAGTCATCCAACATCATAAACGGCACTGACCACCACTGATACGGACGTTCTGTTCCAAACTGCAGCACACCTGCTCTCATCACCACTTCTACTGTGCTGCAGCAGGGGAAAGTCAGCCATAGCTTTTAACTCTGTGGACCACGGCCAATGAAGTAGGGCCAGACTGACAGAACCTGCATGGGAGCTTTACCAAGACATTTCAGTATTCAATTTTACAACCTTGGCCGGGACTCAATCCAAGCCGCATCTGCAGTGTTTACCTAGAATACATTGCCTTTAAAAGGCACATTGCAAAAATAAATGGGAAGAGGTTTTCGATGTACCGATTCCATGGCACATGGTTTATGAACTGATACAAAAAACACTTGATTAAACACTTCAGGTTTTTCAATTTAAATCATACAAAATTCTTGCCACCAACAGAATGCTATAGATATATGGGGCAAACAACAATCTCAGCTCTGTAGATTTTGCTGCGAAGAGACAATCACTAGATCATTTATTCTGGTATTGCCCCTATGTAGCTTGTTTCTGGATACAGGTTCAGGAATGGTTAAAAAAATCACAACATTCACTTAAAATTAATCTTATAAATAGAAGTGTTGGGCGATTTGGAAAGCCATAGTGAGTCAATAAATAATATAATACTCGTAGGAAAGGTTTTCATCTTTGGCTCACAATCTGTAGATACTATACAATTAGAAAGGCTGAAAATGTATGTAAAACATCATAGCACAATTGAAAAATATATGGCAAATGTATATGTAAAATGTATGTGTAAAATGAATGTATATGTAGCAGAAAAGCTGTAAATAAAAAAAGATGTGTCCTCCGAAGTGGGGGGATGGCTTGGTGTATGTACGGTTGAAGTCGGAAGTTTACATACACCTTAGCCAAATACATTTAAACTCAGTTTACCACAATTCCTGACATTTAATCCTAGTAAAATTCTGTCTTAGGTCAGTTAGGATCACCAGTTTATTTTAAGAATGTGAAATATCAGAATAATAGTAGAGAGAATTATTTATTTAAGCTTTTATTTCATTCATCACATTCCCAGTGGGTTAGAAGTTTACATACACTCAATTAGTATTCGGTAGCATTGCCTTTAAATTGTTTAACTTGGGTCAAAGGTTTCGGGTAGCATTCCACAAGCTTCCCACAATAAGTTGGGTGAATTTTGGCCCATTCCTCCTGACAGAGCTGGTGTAACTGAGTCAGGTTTGTAGGCCTCCTTGCTCGCACACGCTTTTTCAGTTCTGCCCACAAATGTTCTATAGGATTGAGGTCAGGGCTTTGTGATAACCACTCCAATACCTTGACTTTGTTGTCCTTAAGCCATTTTGCCACAACTTTGGAAGTATGCTTGGGGTCATTGTCCATTTGGAAGACCCATTTGCGACCAAGCTTGAACTTCCTGACTGATGTCTTGAGATGTTGCTTCAATATATATTCACCTAATTTTCCTTCCTCATGATGCCATCTATTTTGTGAAGTGCACCAGTCCCTCCTGCAGCAAAGCACCCCCACAGCATGATGCTGCCACCCCCGTGCTTCACGGTTGGGATGGTGTTCTGCGGCTTGCAAGGTACCCCCTTTTTCCTCTAAACATAACGATGGTCATTATGGCCAAACAGTTCTATTTTTGTTTCATCAGACCAGAGGACATTTTCCAAAAAGTACAATCTTTGTCCCCATGTGCAGTTGCAAACCGTAGTCTGGCTTTTTTATGGCGGTTTTGGAGCAGTGGCTTATTCCTTGCTGAACGGCCTTTCAGGTTATGTCGATATAGGACTTGTTTTACTGTGGATATATACTTTTGTACCGGTTTCCTCCAGCATCTTCACAAGGTCCTTTGCCGTTGTTCTGGGATTGATTTGCACTTTACGCACCAAAGTACGTTCATCTCTAGGAGACGGAACGCGTCCCCTTCCTGAGTGGTATGACGGCTGCGTGGTCCCATGGTGTTTATACTTGCGTACTATTGTTTGTACAGATGAACGTGGTACAGATGAACGTGGTACCTCATCCCAAGGATGAACCAGACTTGTGGAGGTCTACAATTTTTTTTCTGAGGTCTTGGCTGATTTGTTTTGATTTTCCAATGATGTCAAGCAAAGAGGCACTGAGTTTGAAGGTAGGCCTTGAAATACATCCACAGGGACACTTCCAATTGACTCAAATGATGTCAATTAGCCTATCAGAAGCTTCTAAAGCCATTACATCATTTTCTGGAATTTTCCAAGCAGTTTAAAGGCACAGTCAACTTAGTGTATGTAAACTTCTGACCCACTGGAATTGTGATACAGTGAATTATAAATGAAATAATCTGTCTGTAAACAATTGTTGGAAAAATTACTTGTGTCATGCACAAAGTAGATGTCCTAACCGACTTGCCAAAACTATAGTTTGTTAACAAGAAATATGTGGAGTGTTTGAAAAACAAGTTTTAATTACTCCAAACTAAGTGTACGTAAACTTCCGACTTCAACTGTGTATATATATATATATATATATATATATATATTGGATTCCGGCCCTTGTCTCTGTGATAAAATCATTGCTGTCGGTGTTTAATGATAGTGTTATTAGGTACGGTTTTGAATGTTTTAATAAAATATTCTTAATTTCTAAAACATTATGGCCTGCAAGTCACTTGGTTAGGGAAACCTTTTGGCCCTAATCACGATTTATCATCAGTCGGGCTAAGACGTTCCTCCTGACCACGAGACCCGGCCTGGGAAAACTCCAAGCCCTAGACTCAATTCCCCTCTGGAAGAGGCAGGTGCAGTTTATACCCAGTACAATCACTTAGTAGACCTTGGCACTAATCCTTAAGCATTTGGCTGGGCTCCAGTGCTCAGACCAGCCACGGGAGGCAGTCACAAACCAGCCTGTACACTGACCCCACCACCCTTAATTATACTGCTCTGATGAGGTCTGGAAACACCTGCTGCGTTGTCCAAGTGCCTGCTGGGTTGAAAAGGTCAGTTCTGAGACTGAAAAGCCTAAATCACACTAATAAAAAGGCCAGACTGAGACAAGCCAAACTGTAGGCTACTGGGCTGGCCTGGCTACACATTCACCATAGTTGCTGGAACAGTGCTAGAAAGGACAGTGTGAAAAGACAATCTGAGCCTGCACAATAGGGTTCAGGTCGGCCCTAAAGTGTGATCCAGGGAAGAGCGAGAGGCTGGTACGGCATCCATATTAGGACCATAATCAGACCAAACTCCCTCAGTTATCTAGCTCATATTCTGATGCTGGATGGTAGAAAGGGAATACCTAGTCAATTGCTTAACCACTAGGCTACCTGCCGCCCCAAAGAGTGTGAGAGCAAGTGAAAGAGACAGATGGAGTGAGAGTCGGCTACTGTTGATTAATGAAAATCTCAGGGTTTTATACAGAGCCAGTGCGGCGCATCCTCTGAAGTAGATTCTAATGAGCAGGGGTCTGTATTCACAAAGCTTCTCAGAGTAGAAATACTGATCTGTTGGGATCAGTTTCAACCTCTTATTTATGATTAAAAAGGCAAAACTGATCCTAGATCAGCACTCCTAACACAAGAGAGTCAACCAAATCCACAGACATCGTTCAAGCTTTCTTTTTATTGATCAAGATGAATACAGGTTTTAAAATCAGAACAAAACAAAAACAAAGGCTCAATTAAATCTCACTATATTTTACAGTAAGGGGATAGAGATCAGTCAGTGGGTGTGAGATCTGGTGGGTAGGAAGGAGAGAGAGACGAGAGAAAAAGAGAGGAGAGAGAGACGCCCTTGACTAACATTGTACAAACACTTCTCGAACCGATTTTCCAACTGATTTTCCCAAAAAAGTAAAACTGAGAGTGGAAACCTGACATTAAACCAAAACAAGCACGGTTTTTATTTGTCACAAAAACTGCAAGAGAAACAGAAGATAACATGTATAGATAAAAGCCTTAATTTACCATTCTACCTCAGCAGCTACTAGACAAGGTCCTTTATATCAGAAATGATGAATGAAAGAAATACAACAAACTGAATGAAGACTGTCTGGTCCTGCGCTAAAACTGTGATCTTCCCAAAAAAATAAGAGTACAACAGAGGGAAACTTTACACACGTTTGTCTTTTGTTGTGATTTAGATGTCACTGTTTTTTTAATAAGCCACTACATCTGTGGTTCACCTTGTTTTAAGCAGCGCAGAGACAGGTTCAGTGGAGCGACAGGTGGTCTTCAGATCTTCCTCCTCCAGATTTCCCAGCGTCCCCTGGGGTGCACAAACGGCCAAAGAGGTGACACATTAGCAAAGATCCTGGTAACAAAGCTTGTAGCAGCCACTAGCTGCTATCAACTATACATCCTTCTCATTCATAGAAATCCCCCTACAAACAGGTCACATAGAGGAATGGTAACTGTAAACTAACGAACTGGAAAATAGACTAAAACTAACACTAGCAAACGTTGGGAAAACTAAATTGCATTTCTGGTGCAGGAAACATCCTGGCATTTTGTGGACGTTTCTCCAACAGCTCTTTAATGTTAGTGGACATTGGATGATGATGGCCGCCCTGCTCTTCACACTCGGTTTGGGAAACAGTATAAGGCAAGAGAACCCTACTTTAAAGTTTTAACCATCCTATTTTGAGATTATGGAACCTGCTTGATATCCCCTTTACCATAAAGTGAACGGTAGACAAACCTAAACTGAGGAATGTTAGTTGGACGATCGATATAACCATCGATATCAAACATGGGTCAAAATTAAGTGTTTTCAATCAACAGCATGTAAATAATATAAATTGGTACACTTTCAAAGTCAATGAAGTCTTGAAAGGCAGGTTCAGTAATAAGTATCACATCTAATTAAACTAACAGCTGGGGGATATCAAACAAGTTGACCTGTACCCCTTATCATCATTATCACTTCCTGATAATAAATACTGCACAAAAACACTTTTAAAAGACTAATACAAATAAACAAAGGAGAAACAAAAACAATACACATCAAGCTTTAGTCATAATAAAGAGCAGTAGGCTCACAGGCAACAGCATTCAGTAGAAATTGATGTGGGTAGAGAAAGGAGTACCTGGGTGAGTACCTGTATAGTTTGACAGTTTGATCCTTGAGGGTTTATTAATTTGCCTTTTTCTTTCATGAGGTCGCTCACTCACTCAACACCAACGCTGTGTGAGGTATGGAAGTCAGCTGCAATCATTCATTAACCCCTACCCTTCCATCAGCCCAATGCTAACCAACACACTGTGTTACAATGCAATGCATATCAAAGAACAGAGAGCTGTATATAGAACACAATATCCATGGCAGTGGGAGAAAAAAGGGTTTTAGACTGTGCATTCAGTAGGTCAAAGAAATAATACGGATCCTTTCATATATAGCTTCACTTCACTTTTAAAGTATCTGTAAAATGCTGTGTTTTTATGTGTGGATACATGTCCACATATATAGACAGTCACTTTAAAACGTTCAATATAGGCTACGCAAGTAGACAAATGAAAAGGTAAGACATATGGTTACTGCCACCATCACTGAAGAGAAAAATATATACAATAGGCAATACAGGCAGAAAAAAATGCTTGGATTTAAATTTGGAAGAGATTTTGTCCAAAAGACAAAATAGAGATATATAATAATATGTATGCATATATATAACCGATACAAAACGAGGGGTACCTCCAGGTATGTTTTTCAGGGCTACACTGGTCTTTCCCTCTGGGCTTTGTGACCTCTGTTTCTACCTTCTTCTCTCATCATCGGTCTAGTTCCAGCTTCAGTGCATACTTACGATGCACTATATCCAAAACAACAGGATAAAGATACAACATACAAATCAAAGGCAATAGAACTGAAAGTAAACGGAGGGAGAGGAGAACAGGAGAGGGAGGTTTGAGAGGGAAGATGGGGGAGGGGTGTGTGTTTTGAGAGCCAGGGTGGCGGGGGAGGACGCACTTACCTGAGCCTGATCTGAGGTCCTATCAGATCAGTTTTAATTGGACTGAGTGTCACCTTCAGAATGGAGGTCGTGTTGCGCAGCCCCGTTGACCCTGGCCAGAAGGGCCAGACCCAGAGTGGAGGCAGGAGCAGGAGCCTCAGCCTCCATGGGCTCAGCCTTGGCCACGTCAGAGGAAGGCTTGTCATCATCTAAGACCTCGTCCTTCTTGGAGCTGCTCCTCCTCTCCTCCGGCTCCTTACGCTCTGGGAGGGAGGTATGAAACATCAAGTCATGACAAAGACTTCTAGAATGGGACACACTTGAGATCACACTTGTGAATTCGGTAGGGATCATTTATGGTCCAAATGTTGTTGCATCAATCACATGTGTGGAGTCACTAAACCAAACATGGGTAAAAGGTCTATTCAGGGATTTTTTTCAGGCCACCTAAGTCCAAACAGTGTAGAAAAGTATATATAATGTTTATTTTATAAATTTTAGGGATCGAAAACCGCTTTCAGTGTAAACTTAAAACGACAAACCAGATAAAGTATGTAGAATAAATAATGGATATTTTTTTTTTTAAATCTTTGAGATCTAATAATCACCTAAATAAAAGCTAGACAGTCGGGGAGAAATGAAAATTCCCCCAAAACGGAATTTAGTAGTATTGATTTTTTTATGTTTCAGTAAAAGAACACAGCATTAGCAATGGCAAAATGCATAGAATTGCAGGAAATTCGCTTTAAAACTGAAACATGTTTTCTCAGCTCAATGGAGAAATGTGTAAAACTGCAAAAAAATGCAAACATTTCTCTACACCGCCTCTAAAATGTTCTCCAAAAATTCAGTCACGCCGACGGACGGACCGCGCCCACCACTTAAGCCCCTTTTAGATTCAGAAAACCCGCTGCTATTGCTGCAGGAAACTTGTCCCATGTCTCACCTTTGTCTCTGGACGTCCTGTCCTTTTCCCGGCTGCGGCTCCGGTGGCGGTGAGACTTGCGCTCCGAGCTGCGGGACCTCTTCCTCTCCCGGCTGCGGGAGTGCCGTTTCCTGTCCGAACGCTCCCGGCTGCGCCGCCTCTCCCGGTCCCTGTCCCGGCTCCTTTGGAAAAACACAGGAACATGTTCATCCACGACACACTCAAGAGCAGAGCAGTGGAACATTCAACGAGTGAGAGTTTTTCACGAACAAATGAACTGTGATCCCTGATTAACATTATAGGGCCAGGCAGAGCTGGACTGGGCTGGTTAACCCCCTAAGGTCGATGTCCGAGCCCCTCCATAAAAATATGTCAGTTTTAGCTAGAGATATGTTTTTTGCATTGGATGCGTCTCAATCCACTGCATCCGCGGTGAAAGGTGACAGAGCTAGAGCGGTGTTTGTCAGACCATGAGACATCCCGAAAATCGGTCTTCTCACAAAATCGTCTGTTGCGTCCGAACGGTTTGTCCTACAAACTATTGTGAACCCTCTATGGAAAGATGAGACTCGCACGATCCCCACAAGCGTATTGGGACTCGTCTGAAGTCGGTACAGCTGATCTGCCAACTTCGGTCTGTCACGTCCGAACAGTTTGGGCTACACACTAATATGTAAAGGTGAGACTCTCACGAACATGTCAGTTGTTTTGCTCTAGGACGCCCACAGGCCTCACAAGACTCGTCTGAAGGTCCACCGGTACCAGTTGAAAAAATTAATGGAAGTATATATGAAGACTGCCACTTAACAAAGATAAGGTTTAAATACATGTTTAAAAAAAAAATATATATATATATATATGTAGCTCAGCTGGTAGAGCACGGCGCTTGTAACGCCAAGGTAGTGGGTTCGATCCCCGGGACCACCCATACACAAAAAAATGTATGCACGCATGACTGTAAGTCGCTTTGGATAAAAGCGTCTGCTAAATGGCATATTATTATTTATATATATATATATATATATATACACACACAGTGGGGAGAACAAGTATTTGATACACTGCCGATTTTGCAGGTTTTCCTACTTACAAAGCATATAGAGGTCTGTAATTTTTATCATAGGTACACTTCAACTGTGAGAGACGGAATCTAAAACAAAAATCCAGAAAATCACATTGAATGATTTTTAAGTAATTAATTTGCATTTTATTGCATGACATAAGTATTTGATCACCTACCAAGCAGTAAGAATTCCGGCTCTCACAGACCTGTTCGTTTTTCTTTAAGAAGCCCTCCTGTTCTCCACCAATTACCTGTATTAACTGCACCTGTTTGAACTCGTTACCTGTATAAAAGACACCTGTCCACACACTCAATCAAACAGACTCCAACCTCTCCACAATGGCCAAGACCAGAGAGCTGTGTAAGGACATCAGGGATAAAATTGTAGACCTGCACAAGGCTGGGATGGGCTACAGGACAATAGGCAAGCAGCTTGGTGAGAAGGCAACAACTGTTGGCGCAATTATTAGAAAATGGAAGAAGTTCAAGATGACGGTCAATCACCCTCGGTCTGGGGCTCCATGCAAGATCTCACCTCATGGGGCATCAATGATCATGAGGAAGGTGAGGGATCAGCCCAGAACTACACGGCAGGACCTGGTCAATGACCTGAAGAGAGCTGGGACCACAGTCTCAAAGAAAACCATTAGTAACACACTACGCCGTCATGGATTAAAATCCTGCAGCGCACGCAAGGTCCCCCTGCTCAAGCCAGCGCATGTCCAGGCCCGTCTGAAGTTTGCCAATGACCATCTGGATGATCCAGAGGAGGAATGGGAGAAGGTCATGTGGTCTGATGAGACAAAAATAGAGCTTTTTGGTCTAAACTCCACTCACCGTGTTTGGAGGAAGAAGAAGGATGAGTACAACCCCAAGAACACCATCCCAACCGTGAAGCATGGAGGTGGAAACATCATTCTTTGGGGATGCTTTTCTGCTAAGGGGACAGGACGACTGCACCGTATTGAGGGGAGGATGGATGGCGCCATGTATCGCGAGATCTTGACCAAATACCTCCTTCCCTCAATAAGAGCATTGAAGATGGGTCGTGGCTGGGTCTTCCATCATGACAATGACCCGAAACACACAGCCAGGGCAACTAAGGTGTGGCTCTGTAAGAAGCATATCAAGGTCCTGGAGTGGCCTAGCCAGTCTCCAGACCTGAACCCAATAGAAAATCTTTGGAGGAAGCTGAAAGTCCGTGTTGCCCAGCGACAGCCCCGAAACCTGAAGGATCTGGAGAAGGTTTGTATGGAGGAGTGGGCCAAAATCCCTGCTGCAGTGTGTGCAAACCTGGTCAAGACCTACAGGAAACGTATGATCTCTGTAATTGCAAACAAAGGTTTCTGTACCAAATATTAAGTTCTGCTTTTCTGATGTATCAAATACTTATGTCATGCAATAAAATGCAAATTAATTACTTAAAAATCATACAATGTGATTTTCTGGATTTTTGTTTTAGATTCCGTCTCTCACAGTTGAAGTGTACCTATGATAAAAATTACAGACCTCTACATGCTTTGTAAGTAGGAAAACCTGCAAAATCGGCAGTGTATCACATACTTGTTCTCCCCACTGTATATATATATATATATATATATCCCCTGATCTTTCTTATATCTCTCAGATGTAGGACAGACACTTCAGAACAAACTTCTTTTAGATGGTTTTTTGGGACTATTTGTTGTTCCATGTAGTGAATCTGTTATTCAATATGTTTGTATGGGCTAATAGCAGTAAGGGCCAAAAACAATTCATCAAATATGTTTTTAATAAAAAAAAGTTTGATACTTCAAGGGGTCTTAAAATTCAAAATCAAATAGCAAACTGATCCTTGGTATGACCTTCTTAACACAATTCCATATAGCTTAGTAGACCCCCCCGGCTTAGACTCTTATGGGTTAAGCATCAACCATACTTGCTGGGACCGTGCTGGAAAAGACCATTTGAAAGGAAAATGTACGAGCCAGCACAGTACAGTTGGGGGTTGGGACTATAGTGTGAATCAGCCATAAGACTAGTCTACGTTCCATACTGTTCTAGTCTACGTTCCATACTGTTCTAGTCTACGTGCCATACTGTTCTAGTCTACGTTCCATACTGTTCTAGTCTACGTTCCATACTGTTCTAGTCTACGTTCCATACTGTTCTAGTCTACGTTCCATACTGTTCTAGTCTACATTCCATACAGTACAGTACCTGCTGCGTTTGCGCTCCTTCTCCTTGCTCCTGGACCGCCGGCGTTCCCGGGACCGACTCCTCTTACGGTCCGACGCTCGGCTGGAGTGGCGGCTGTTCGAGTGGCTCCTCCTCCCTCTCTTCTCCCTCTCTCGCTCCCGCTCCTTCACTCGCTCCCTCTCTTTCTCCTTCTCCTTCTCGCGCTCTTTCTCCTTCTCCTTTTCTTTCTCCTCCTCCTCCAACTTGCGCTTAGACTCCCTCTCCTCCCTCTCACGCTCCCAGTCCTTGCTTTCTAGCTCTCCCTTTTCTTCTCCCGCTGGGTCTTCGGATCGCCGATGTAATTTCTCCTGAACAGAAAATCATTCATACATGACTTATCACCAACAATTCAATTACATGACTGAATTTGTTTTTCTGCATCAGCAACATACTGGTCTTTCAAATCAGTAACAGTCAAAATGATGGGTTTTAAGCCATACAGTAAAACAAATGGCATATATGGAATCTTGACAATACACACTTTTGAGTCAATCAAACATTGACTTCGGAGTGAACAATCCTTCAAACCTAAGGACTTACCTTGAGCTCCTCCACGGTGGACTTGATCTTGGCGTAGCCCATGTGCTGCTTGCCCATCAGGTGGTCGTCCACCCGGGACTGGGCGTCTCCCACAATGAGGAACGCCCCGCACACCTCACACACCTCCATCTGTTTCTCCTGGGCCGCAAAGGTCTCAATCGTCTGGAATCAATCAGGATGACTTTTAGTTTTACAAGTACAGCACCTTCAACCAAAAAGGTATTCATCCCCAGGTTTAGTCCAGGGTATTGAATTCATACAAAAGGCTTACTAAATAGATAACAGAGTTGATCTCAATGCTGACAGAGTGAAAAGGAACCGGGAGTAACTCACCGAGGGGGTGGAGCTGAGCAGCTCTCTCTCGTCCTTTAACTGTTCCACCAGTTTCATCATCCCCTGGGCCTCCTCCACTCTGCCCTCAGAGCCCAACTCCTCGATCTGAACACAGCACATACTTTGTTTACAGAGAAAACAACTTACTCCAGAATATGTGTCCTGAATGAATGTAGGCCTTCATATGATGGATGCATGTAGGATCCATGTAATTGTGCTCCACGGTGGAATGTAATGTTTTGGTAAACCCAGGCAGCTCACCTGCATGACTAGGTCCTCAATCTTCTCTGTCAGGACTGTAGCTTTCTCCTCGTTCTTCCCCACAGGACCACCAGGCCCCTGCTGCAGAAAGAGAAGGTCCAGTCAGCATAAAGCTAACATTGATGAACATGACAAACCGACTACAAGGGTTGTCCTAGGTTTCCATGTTGAGTTCTGTGTTCTCTATAGTGGCAAACCTATGGGCATTGACTAAGTATATCTATATGTATTCTTACTCCTGCGGCCTGCTGGGCCTGTGACAGAGCCAGACGGGCGTGGCCCCTACGGATCCTCCTCTCCACCTCGGCCAGGAGAGACTGCAGGTAGCGCAGGAAGTCCCTCTCATAGCCCTCCTTCATGAACCGGGAGCTCTTCTCATACCTGGAGCACATAGGGATGAAAAGGGAGTTATACACCTGTTATTCCATGTTATATGCTATATACACATGTGATATTAGGTTAATTACCTAATAGCTTATATGAAATACATTATTATAAACCGGGTCATTTGGGTCCTGGATGCCGATTGGCTGAAAGCCGTGGAATATTAGACAATATACCATGGGTATGACAAAAATTTATTTTTACTGCTGAAATTATGTTGGTAACCAGTTTATAATAGCAATAAGGCATCTTGGGGGATTGTGGTATATGGCTAATATACCACAGCTATGGGCTGTATCCAGGCACTCCGCGTTGTGTAGTGCAGAAGAACAGCCCTTATCCGTGGAATATTGGCCATATACCACATCTCCCCAGGCCTTATTGCTTAAATATACCATGGGTATAATGCAAAATTATCTGTTTACTTTTCTAATTACATTGGTAACCAGTTTATAATATTAATAAGGCCTGAGGGGGTGTGGTATATGGCCAATATACCATGGCTAAGGGCTGTATCCAGGCACTCCGCGTTGTGCAGAAGAAGCCGTGGTATATTGGCCATATACACCACACCCCCTCAGGCCTTATTGCTTAATTATAACACACAAAAGCATGAGCTGGCTCACACCCAGAGAAAAATATTTAGAGTAGAGGTGCTGACTAACTGTTTTCTATGAACAAGTCTTATGACTATATTCTTTCTACAGCTTATCCGCATACCCAATATGTTCCCCCTGTTGATGATGCATTATGGTTGAACCAAAAGATTATATGTAACAAAAATGTAATGAAATTGGAAACAATTAAAATGTGAAATTAAATAACACAATGTTTGTTGATGCTAATGGTTAACAATAGCCTAATATATTCAATATGCTGTAAACTATTGTCTTAACAGTTTTACTCAATTCATTCTAAATCAACCTAATAATTATGACACACCCCTCACTATGGTCATTGGTTGCACTAATTGCACTGATTTGTCTACATAACCTGGTTCAAGCATTCATGACATTACCCTGAAGAAGGCACAGTGATGTCGAAACGTTGGTGGTTTACCCAATTACTGGGCGTTTATACAGTGTGCGACTTACATTTTCCTAAGGTTTTCATCATGGATTTTTTCACAGGGACCCAAGTCAGACCTGGTATTTGTGAATAATTCTGCAGGGCAGAATCCGCAGAGATAGTATTTACAGGTCTGCAAGGGAAGGGAGAAACGATAAGCCACGTCATTAGTAAGCCAACAGTTGATTAACTTTGGGAAATACAGAAGCCACAAAACCCAAAACCTTGTCTATGTCGGGACTGCCAAAAATTTTGCTTGCAAACTGGTTGGGGAATGCAACATGGATCTTCTATCAAACATGCTTCTTCAAACATTGATTAGCCTAATCTCGCTGATGAACAAGATTAGTAGCTAGTGACCTTTGCTTTGGTAATAATGCCAATCTTAATATTTTTGGCGGTAACCATTTGAGCCATTATATATACATACATACACACACCGTGCATTCGGAAAGTATTCAGACCACTTGACTTTTTCCACTTCGTTACATTACAGCCTTATTCTAAAATTGATTAAATTAAATTTCTCATCAATCTACACACAATACCCCATAATGACGAAGCGAAAACAGGTCTAGAAATGTTAGCGAATGTATAAAAATAATAATTAAATACTTATTTACATAGGTATTCAGACCCTAACTTGAAATTGAGCTCAGGTGCATCCTGTTTCCATTGATCATACTTGAGATGTTTCTACAACTTGATTGGAGTCCACCTGTATTAAATTCAATTGATTGGACATTATTTGGAAAGGCACACACCTGTCTATATAAGGTCCCACAGTTGACAGTAGATGTCAGAGCAAAAACCAAACCATGAGGCCAAAGGAATTGTCCGTAGAGCTCCGAGACAGGATTGTGTCGCGGCAGAGATCTGGGGAAGTGTACCAAAAAATGTCTGCAGCATTGAAGGTCCCCAAGAACACAGTTTGGAACCACCAAGACTCTTCCTAGAGCTGGCCGCCCGGCCAAAACTGAGCAATCGGGGGAGAAGGGCCTTGGTCAGGGAGGTGACCAAGAACCCAATGGTCACTCTGACAGAGGCCCAGAAGCTTCTAGAAGGACAACCATCTCTGAAGCACTCCACCAATCAGGCCTTTATGGTAGTGGCCAGACGGAAGCCACTCCTAAGTAAAAGGCAAATGACAGCCCGCTTGGAGTTTGTCAAAAGGCACCTAAAGGACCCTCAGAAACAAGATTATCTGGTCTGATGAAACCAAGATTGAACACTTTGGCCTGAATGCAAAGCCACGTCTGCAGGAAACATGGCACATCTCTGGAGAGACCTGAAAATAGCTGTGCAGCGACGCTCCACATCCAACCTGACAGAGCTTGAGAGGATCTGCAGAGAAGAATGGGAGAAACTCCCCAAATACAGGTGTGCCAAGCTTGTAGCGTCATACCCAAGACTCAAGGCTGTAATCGCTGCCAAAGGTGCTTCAAAGTACTGAGTAAAGGGTCTGAATACTTATGTAAATGTGATATTTCCGTTTTATTTTGTATGAATTTGCTAAACTTTTAAACCTGTTTTTGCTTGTCATGGGGTATTGTGTGTAGATTGAGGGGGGGAAACAATTTACCTAACAAAATGTGGAAAAGGTCAAGGGGACTGAACACTTTCCGAATGCACTGTGTGTATATACACAGTGCCAGTCAAAAGTTTGGATACACCTACTTATTCAAAGGTTTTTCTTTATTTTTTACATTGTAGAATAATAGTGAAGACATCAAAACTATGAAATAACACATGGAATCATGTAGTAACCAAATAAGTGTTAAACAAATCAAAATATATTTTATATTTGAGATTCTTCAAAGTAGCCACCCTTGCCTTGAAGAGAGCTTTGCACACTCTTGGCATTCTCTCAACCAGCTTCACCTGGAATGCTTTTCCAACAGTCTTGAAGGAGTTCCCACATATGCTGAGCACTTGTTGGCTGCTTTTCCTTCACTCTCAATTGGGTTGAGGTCAGGTGATTGTGGAGGCCAGGTCATCTGATGCAGTACTCCATCACTCCCCTTCTTCATAAAATAGCCCTTACACAGCCTGGAGGTGTGTTGGGTCATTGTCCTGTTGAAAAACAAATGATAGTCCCACTAAGCTCAAACCAGATGGGATGGTGTATCGCTGCAGAATGCTGTGGTAGCCATGCTGGCTAAGTGTGCCTTGAATTCTAAATAAATCACTGACAGTGTCACCAGCAAAGCACCTCCACGCTTCATGGTGGGAACAACACATGCGGAGATCATCCGTTCACCTACTCTGCATCTCAGAAAGACAGCGGTTGGAACTAAAAATCTCAAATTTGGACTCAGACCAAAAGGACAGATTCCCACTGGTCTAATGTCCATTGCTCGTGTTTCTCGGCCCAAGCAAGTCTCTTCTTCTTATTGGTGTCCTTTAGTAGTGGTTTCTTTGCAGCAATACGACCATAAAGTCTCCTCTGAACAGTTGATGTTGAGATGTGTCTGTTACTTGAACTCTGTGAAGCATTTATTTGGGCTGCAGTCTGAGGTGCAGTTAACTAACTTATCCTCTGCAGAAGAGTTAACTCTGGGTCTTCCTTTCCTGTTGCGGTCCTCATGAGAGCCAGTTCATCATAGCACTTGATGGTTTTTGCAACTACACTTGAAGAATTTTCAAAGTTCTTGAAATGTTCCGGATTGACTGACCTTCATGTCTTAAAGTAATGATGGACTGTCGTTTCTCTTTGCTTATTTGAGCTGTTCTTGCCATAATATGGACTTGGTCTTTTACCAAATAAGGATATCTTCTGTATACCACCCCTACCTTGTCACAACACAATTGATAGGCTCAAACGCATTAAGAAGGAAATAAATTCCACAAATTAACTTTTATGAAGGCACACCTGTTCATTGAAATGCATTCCAGGTGACTACCTCATGATGCTTATTGAGAGAATGCCAAGAGTGTGCAAAGCTGTCATCAAGGCAAAGAGTGGCTACTTTGAAGAATCTCAAATATATTTTGATTTGCTTAACAGTTTTGTTTACTACCTGATTCCATATGTGTTATTTCATAGTTTTGATGTCTTCACTATTATTCTACAATGTAGAAAATAGTTTTAAAAAATAAAGAAAAACCCTTGAATGAGTAGGTGTTCTAAAACTTTTGACCGGTAGTGTATATATTATTTACTTATATTTTTTTAGTGATCCAATTGACATTTTAGTCATTTAGCAGACTCTCTTATCAAGAGCGATTTACAATTAGTGAGTGCATACATTTTTCATACTGGCACCCCGTGCGATGTATTATTTGATATTACTGCACTGTTGGAGCTAGGAACACAAGCGTTTCGCTACACCCGCAATAACATCTGCTAAATATGTGTATGCGACCAATAAAATGTGATTTGACTCTCAGTAATGCAACTTGATTAGCTAACTAGCTACATTGCCAGAAACATAGCATAAAATTACTAAACTAGCAAATGTCTAACTTTGCGACAATACAAATATTATTTATTATTATAAATGTCAATATTGTATTGACGTCGAAATTCACAGCAACGCTACTAGCTAGCTAGTTTGTCTCCATTGTGCAAGCCACGGTTGTCCCATTCTGTTGGTGTTGTCTGCAAATAACGTTACCGACTTGTTTTTATTTAGCAAGCTAGCTAGCCGAGTTGTCAGTGGACCATGAACTAAATTAAATTAGCTAGCCGTCGTTAGCAAACTAGTATGTTATCGTTTGTGAAGTTGCTAATTAACTACTATATATCAAGTTAGTTACAGTATAGGGTCAGAGTTGATCGTTTAATGTTGAAAGCAGCTTCGTAAGCCAGGGGGTTGGGCCGGGGAGGAACATGCTGTACTCTATAGAAGCTAACGCGTTCCCTAGCTAACACCCGGCCCTAGCGGTCGTTAGTTTATAGCTAGCTAGGGTGCTGTTAGTTAGCGAGCATCATGTAGTTAGCCAGCTATCAAGTTTAACCACACACACACACAGCTGGCTACCTATCAAGCGACTCACTGAAAACAAGAACCGGACGAAATTGTTTCCAGCGAGCTAGCAAGCGAGCTGGCTAAAGCTAACAAAGTGGCTAACTTACGGTCTCGTGGTCCCAGCGTACATTGCATCGTTTCTCGTCGGGGGCCAAGTTTCTGTCTCGACCCATCAACTCATCGAGTAACTGGGCTGCGGAAAGCATTTTGCCTCAAAACTCAAAGCGAAAGGCTATTTTTCTGCTAAACTTAAACCATTTATTATTGCACCAAAGAAATACAGATCCTAGTTATTTTAGATCAAAATGGCAGCCGTTCGCATTCAGCAACAGTCGCTACCCCACTGTGCGGAACCTGAAACCGCCGCTGTGTGAAAAATGACGCCACCCTCTTCTGGGATGTCCTGTAGCATCCACTTATGGTCCCCCACTAGGCCTTGATCATTACTCTCACGTAAGAGTTATTGGGCGAAGTCGTATTCTGTACGGGGGTGTCTGGTTAAGAGCCTGACGCTTGGTCTGAACATTAACATGCATCTCTTGCAGTAAGGTTATAGAAGCATAAGGACATTATCTTTCATATCAGCAATAAATACAGTATATATTGTAATGACCTGACTAGATCATAAAATAACAACTGTCCAGACAGAGGAATGAGTTTACGAATGGACGGTTTATTAAACCAACTGTACACAGGCTACTGTTTGGCCGTAGCCCACGCCAAATAAATGAAAGATAACCCACAAGCCAATCGTGACCTTCTCTTGTGAAGCCCAGACGTAAAGAGAGAGAACAAAGGCTAAACCTGGTCTTAACTTCCAATGCTCCATCCCCTGCCCAACCCCCTCCACGCCACTCCGCCAACCGCCAGGATGCCCGGCATCAGAACATTCCAGGCATTCCCATGATTGGCAGATAGCAGGTTGATTGACATGTCGGACCCCGCGAACACTGGGTACTGGTAGGTACAACACAACCATCTACTAGCCTAACACATAACACACAGCTGTCTGTGCGGGTCGCTACACAGCCCCCACCACAAAGTCCCTCGTCCCCGAGGGAACAAACAAAGTCTCTGAAGCGACCCGGAGGTCTCCTTTGCCTGCGTGGCTGTGATGGCCGCAGAGTGCCCCTCTGAGAACCAGGGGATGAAGGCAAGGACATGGGGGACAAGGAAGCGAGAACGGGTAATACAGTCCGTGGCTCTGGGGAACCACGCGGTGACACAGGGGGAGTGGGCTGTCTGGAGCCTTGTCTGCGGCACCTGGGGGTGGGTTCCTGGAGAATGTCATTGCCAGAGAGGGGAATTGTGGGGGTTCCTGGGGTTTGGGGAGAAGAGGCCCCTCTATATGGGGCTAACCTGTCCCGGTGCAGTGTCACCTTTCTCCCCCTGGGAGGAAGCTGCACCCGGTAAACAACCTCCCCTACCCTCTCCAGGACACTGCAGGGTCCCACCCAGTGACTGTCCAACTTGGGGCATCTGCCCTTTTTCCTTAGCGGGCTGTAGACCCAGACCAGCTCCCCCAGCCACAAAGTGCCTTCCCCGGGTGTGCACGTCATAGTTCCTCTTCTGCCTCACACCTGCATTCAGCAGCTGCTCTCTGGCGAAGGTGTGGGCTGTCTCCAGGCGGTCCTGGAGTCTCCGGGCATACTCCGGCCCCGGGGAAACATGAGGGCTATCCAGGGGCCGACCAAACGCCATCTCCGCAGGGGTACGGATCTCTCTCCCCAGCATGAGGAGGGCAGGCGTGCAGGAGGTGGAGTCTTGGACAGCGGAGCGGCATGACATGAGCACCATAGGCAGGTGCTTGTCCCAGTCACGCTGGTGTTTGGAAGAGACGATGGCCAGCTGCTGTCCAAGCGTTTTGTTGAAGCGCTCCACAAGGCCATCACTTTGAGGATGGAGAGGAGTAGTGCGGGTCTTATGCATACCCAGCCTCTCACACATGGTGGCGAACACACGGGACTCAAAGTTTCTGCCTTGGTCGCTGTGGATGGACTCTGCAGCTCCAAACCTGCTGAACATCCCCGCTGTCAGGGCGTCGACGATGGTCTCTGCCTCCTGGTCAGGCAGAGCATAGGCCTCGGGCCATTTTGTGAAATAGTCCATGGCCGTGAGCACCCAGCGGTTTCCACTGTCTGTGGTGGGGAACGGCCCAACTACATCCACTCCCACCCTCTCCATGGGAGCCCCCACTGGGAACTGTTGGAGCTGAGCATGAGAGCGGCCTGGGGGCCCTTTCTCGCTGTGCAGTTGTCACAGCGGCGGCAAAAGTCTTCCACATCCCTCTTGTGCTGCCCCCAGTAAAAGCCCTGACGGAGGCGGCGCAGTGTTTTTGTGACCCCAAAGTGTCCAGTCCCCACCCCCCATGAGTACTCTGGAGCACAGCCTCCCGCAATGCTTTTGGGACCACCACCTGCCACCTCTCCTCCCCCGTAGCTGACTCCTTCCATGCCCGCTGTAACACGCCATCAGCCAGCCGCAGTCGCTCAAACTTTGACCACAACCCTTTGGTCGCGAGTGAGAGCGCTGTCACCTCTTCCCATGGTGGCCTCACCTGCGCATCTACCCACTGTAGCACTGGCTGTAGGTCTGTGTCCCGTCCCTGCTGCTGCCCCCATTCAGCCACGTCGACAGTCTGCAGCTCACAGCAGACAGGCCCGCTCGCCCCGACACACTGTGGCACAGACCCCCTCCTCTGCACACAGCTCTCTCTCCCGTCCCTCTCTCCGTTCACAGTGGCGGCAGCCGTCTGCAGTACAGGGCCGACGGGACATGGCGTCGGCGTTGGAGTGGCGTGCCCCTGCCCTGTGCACCACTGTGAAGTCATACGGCTGAAGCTCCTCCAACCAGCGTGCCACCTGCCCCTCTGGCTCTCTGAAAGACATGAGCCACTGGAGAGCAGAGTGGTCAGTCCTTACAGTAAAGGGCAGACCACCCAGGTAGTACTTGAAGTGTTTGACGGAAGCCACAACAGCCAAGAGCTCCCGCCGGGTGACACAGTAGCGGCGCTCATGTTTGTCAAATGTTTTGCTGAAGTACGCCACCGCTCTCTCCCCCTCTGGCCCCACCTGGGCCAGCACCCACCCATGCCCACATTGCTCGCGTCTGTGTCCAGGATAAAGGGCAATGTGAGGTCAGGGGGCGAGCACGGGGGCCTCGATCAGTGCACGTTTGAGGGTGTTGAACGCCTCCTCACACTCCACTGTCCAAGTGAAAGCCTTGTCCTTCAGCAGCAGGCGGTTCAGTGGAGCAGCAACGCTTGAGAAGCCCCGTACAAACCTCCTGTAGTACGAGGCCAGGCCCAGGAAGCTCTTCAGCTGACGCTGGTCGGTGGGGGTGGGCCAGTCTCTGACAGCCGCTACCTTGTCCTCCATGGTGCTGATCCCCTCCTTCCCCACTCGGTGGCCCAAGAAGGACACCTCTCTCCTCATGAAGTGGCACTTCTCGGGGTGGAGCTTCAGACCTGCGGCAGCCACCCTCTCCAGCACACACCGTAGCGCCCCCAGGGCTGACTGGAAGGAGCTGCCATGGGCCAGGATGTCATCGAGGTATACCAGACACTGCTGTCGGGGGATGCCATCCAGCACCCTGTCCATCAAACGCTCAAAAGTAGCTGGAGCGTTGCACAGGCCAAAGCACAGGACCTTGAACTGCCAGTGTCCTCTGTTAGTGGAGAACGCAGTTTTGGCTCTGGCCTCTGGGGAGAGGGGCACCTGCCAGTAGCCACTGCGGAGGTCTAGTGAGGAGAACCAGGAGGACCCCTAACCAGGTCCAGCGACTCATCGATACGTGGTATGGGGTATGAGTCCTTCCTGGTTACCTCATTCAGCCGCCTGTAGTCCGCACAGAACCTCAGCTTGCCCCCTTCTTCGGAACCATGACGACTGGCGCCGCCCAGGGGCTGTCTGAGGGCTCAATGAAGTCTGCCCGCTGCATCTCCAACACAGCCTTGTCTGCCGCCTCCTGGCGTGCCAGCGGGATACGGCGGGGGACGCATCTTGATAGGTCGAGCATCACCTGTGTCGATCTCATGCTGCACCAGATGAGTCTGACCCACCTCTTCCTCACTCAGCGCAAAGCTGTCTCTGAATTCAAACAGCAACTGCCTCAACCGTTCCTGCTGCTCGGGGTCAAGACCAACACAGTTCCTCCCCCATATCTCCCTCACTGCAGACAGTGTCCTCTCCCCTCCCATCTGGGGTAGCTGGGCTGGGGGCGCGGCCCGGGCTCACAGAGGACTGTGTCGTGGAGGTAGCTGGGGAATGTAACGCAACGCCGTAGGTGACAGGGGGGCTGGGGAAAAGTCACACCCAGATGTGGGGGAGGGGGGCAGCCATGAGTCTCTGCTGCTTTAACTGTTGGAGTAAAGGGTTTGTTGGGTTGAGTGAATGTGACATTAGGGGCCATGGTGACCTCCGGCCCTCCCTGGAAGCTCAGTGTGCCCCTATTTAGGTCTAACTGGCAGCCTGTGCTCCTAAGAAAGTCCAACCCCAGGATACAAGGGTCCTGCACAGCCGCCACCCACACAGGATGACGCACAGTCCTGCCCCCTACTGTCAGAGTCATTATTCCCTTCCCTTTCATGGGTGCCAGCTCACCTGTGACTGTGCGGAGCTGCACAGTTGTAGGCTCACACTGAGTCCAACCTGGCACAATATCTGGCCTCACCAGGGTTACTGTGGACCCAGTGTCCACCAGGGCGGAGCAGGGCACCCCCTCCACAGTGACAGGGACATGACAAAAGTCCCCAACACAGGTCCGGCCCACCACAACAACAGGCTCCATCCGCTTGCCCTCGTCTGCTTCTGGGGAAGTGGAGCCTTGCTTCCCCGTCTGTGCCGGTGGGCTCCTCCTGAAGAAGATGGTGGTTGGGATAGAAAGCCAGGGGTCCGCACTACCCGGTCTATGCGGACCCCGAGCCGTTCCCTGAGCTCTGGGGGACATGGGGCAATCTCGGCGCAGATGGCCTGGCTGGCCACAACCCCAGCAGACCCTGGGACCAGGGCGTGTGTTTCGTGCCGCCTGTAGCGACACTGCACGAATGAGTTCTGTCATTTCAGCCACCCATGCAGGCTTTTCCGGCTCCGGGCTGCTCTGCCCCCCAGCTCGCACAGAGGGTCTGTCTCCCTGCACCCCCACCAAAGCCCCAGCTGAAGCCCCAGCCCACACCAGCTCCCTCTCCAAAGCCATCTCCAAGGCTACCTGCAATGACTCAGGATGAGCCAGCTGGGTCTGTATGCGCAGCTCCGTAGGAGAGAGCGCCTGTATGAACTGGTCCCGTGCTAGCTCGCTCTGCACGGAGGGGGCATGTGAGCATATGCCCGCCGAGAGAGGCTCTCAATGTCATTAGCTAGCACCCGTAGAGGCTCTCCAGGCTGCCTGCGTCTATTACTCAGTTCGGAGCGCAGTAGCCCGGGCTGTACACACTGTCCATAGCGCCTCCTCAGTGCTCCCACTAAAGCACCATAATCACGTCTGTCCTCTGGGCTAATCAATATCAAACAGGCCAGAGCTTCATCCGTGAGGCATAAAGCCAACTGCAGTGCATCCGACCACCCCCTAAAATGAGCTAACAGTTCAAACTGAGCATGAAAAGCTTCCCAATCCGCCTTACCGGAATACTTCGGGGTCTTAACGGATACGGACGCAGCCGGGAACTGGGGGCCGCCATGTTTGTTTACATCCTGAGCCCCAGATTCTTCGTCCCGCCGCGTCGACGTCACCCCGCCGGTCCGCCCACCAGAATCCGCGCGAAACACAGTCGACGAAGCACTCATGCCCGCTTCAGCCGCCATCACTCTAACGTCCTCCCTCAAGCGGCCTCTGGGCTCCGATGCCCTGGCGATCTCCTCAGCCAGAACCCCCGACGTCCATGCACACGCACCTCCTTGGCCATAATCGTCCCCTACCTCCACCTTCACTTTCGGATTCCCTCGAAGCATCTTCAACCCCTGTTCTCACCTACGGTAGCTAGCCACAGAAGTCAGCTAGCTAGCTGGCTAACTTTTATCAACGTTTTTACTTCTGACACCAATGTAATGACCTGACTAGATCATAAAAGAACAACTGTCCAGACAGAGGATTGAGTTTACGAATGGACGGTTTATTAAACCAACTGTACACAGGCTACTGTTTGGCCGTAGCCCACGCCAAATAAATGAAAGATAACCCACAAGCCAATCGTGACCTTCTCTTGTGAAGCCCAGACGTAAAGAGAGAGAACAAAGGCTAAACCTGGTCTTAACTTCCAATGCTCCATCCCCCTGCCCAACCCCCCTCCACGCCACTCCGCCAACCGCCAGGATGCCCGGCATCAGAACATTCCAGGCATTCCCATGATTGGCAGATAGCAGGTTGATTGACATGTCGGACCCCGCGAACACTGGGTACTGGTAGGTACAACACAACCATCTACTAGCCTAACACATAACACACAGCTGTCTGTGCGGGTCGCTACAATATATATATATGAAAAGGTTAAATTGATATGCACCTTTATCGGGTTAGGGTTAAGGTTCCCACAAGGCCATTTGTCCATGTTTCAGCACTTGTTTACAAAAACAGATGGAAGACAGAAGCCGTGTTGGAGAGCATCAAAATAACTGCAGGGGACTGCCGACTGACTGATCTACAAATCACCTTACATCATAAATAAGGATTCATTATTTTTTGTAGATCAGTCAGTCACAATTTACCCCTGATACATTGCGGTTTTGAACCTCTCGAACAAGGCCAGAGTAAACTACTTGTGCTAATTAGTTATCTGCATCTCCTAACACCTGTATTACCCAGTTAAAACAAGTTTACAGTAATGTTAAATTGCGTAAATTCAAATCTGGTATAGGAACAAAAAGAGGTCAATACACGTCTTCTAAAATAGACTAGTATTTTAATTAATGCAAACACTTGAATGGTAAATATGATGTTCATATATACGGGCCCACTGAAAAACCATGCAGGGCAGACAGAGAACTGAGCTTTTGTTATAAGTTCTTCTTTAAATACTCTGACAGAGATAGTTCCCGCTCCCTGCTGGGCCTGTCAAAGTAGAGGCTGGGTGTGGTTTAAACTTACCCAACCTATCTGCCTGTCTCCCATCAAAAGAACGTGGTAGTAAACCCTTCCCCTAATTGTTTCATAGCTCGGTATCCATCCGATAACCCCCTTGGCATCCCAATCGCATCCATCTAAATAGGGCTATTCTCCTTCTTGTTAAAACTCCTCCTACATCTGTTTAATCCTTGGTTCCTGGTGACTAATTCTAACTAGCTGAACCAGTAGAACCAGGGCGCACGTATCTAGCCACCCTTTTGGAATTCTCTGCCTTATACTGCCTTTAATGGCACACGCCCACCACACATCGGTTACAGGGGCTGTAAGGTTAAAAATTATCTCCTGTGCTTCCGAACTTAAGTCCATCACATTACTACTATCTCCAATTGATAATTGGTGATGTCTTTGTTTCTCTTTACCCCCCATCTGGATGTTCAGTCCCCCTCAGTCTCATATCCCCATCCCCAAGTGTGTTTAAACACTTGAGTCTAGGAACAATCCGCCGTGGGGGCCGAACACGAATATAATGGGATTTTAGAATCCCAATTTGCTTATTGACATGTACCCCACCCGTTGGCTACGTCCCTAACCCTTATTTTGAATCTGACAGTCTGCCCTTCTCTGACTCCCATTTTGTAGGCCACTCGTCCTTGACGGTCAGTATGTCGGGTCACTTCTCTTCTCTTTTACTTCTTAACAATGGTAAGGGCATAGCACAATTGGTGGTGGATCTTGACATATCAAGACCATTACCGAGATTATGATGCAACTCAAGTCATCCATATTCCCAAAAACCGCCAACCCTCTCCTGTCCTCAGTCTTTCTGCTTGATACTACCCCATACTCACACTCTGAGAACACACTACAGTGATGATAGGTCGGGGTAGGAGATCTTCGTTAACAGAGGTGATCCCCAGACCCTATTGGTCCAGTTCTTCTCTCTAACTCTGCATGTGTTCAGTGGTGCTTGCATGTGTTCTTACTTTTTTGCAGTGGGTAACGTGGACCCAGGTTGCTCTTTCTGCTATTCTAATGGCAAAGGCAGTGACCAATATAACCTGATAGGGCCCTTCCCAACAGGCCTGCTTCCAGTTTTTCTTCTTTAGGGTCTGGATGCTCACCAGTCACCTGGTTAGATAGAGTGGGTCACCTTCTCCTTTAGTTCACCTGTGGGGCACAAAACCTCTGACATACGGGCGTGGTTAATAAACTATCTTCACACGTGTTCAGCTCTCAATTTCTATTTCTGACTGCATTATTATTATTTTTTTTAAAGTATTTTGTCCCCTCCTTCGTATATATTTATTATTTAATCCTACCATCTCCTACCATCCCCCTTTTGACACATGTTTTGCCCATGTGTCAATATTACCACCTACCTAAACAATCACTTAGGTAATATTGGTAATTTATCATCCAATTGCCATCCCTTATTTTTAAATACTGCCTAACTTCACTACTGCTCCCCCTAACCCTGGGCAACATTCCAATGAGATAAGCTAATCTCTTTCTCCTGGTTATACATTTTGTTAACCTTCAATTACCATCAGTAATCTAAAGATGGTAGTACACACAAAACATGATACAGATATCCCCAGTCCTAACCCATCAATAATTGTTTGTATCAATCTAATTCCTCATAAGTAATCCATAAAACCACTCAAAATTCCTCGGGTATACAATGATTATTTAATTGATTACCCTAAATCTGCTACATGTGATCTCATCTCAAATTATCCATTATCAATTATTTGATCAACCCCCTAGGAAAATCTGTCTCCCCTTCTATTGTTCCTGTCCCCCCTGTAAATGTCATATTTTCATTTTTTTGCCAATACAATCACGGTTACATCAAATGTTCCCTCCTTTGGCCATTTAGTTACTATCTTTCTGGTCCTTTTTCTCATTTGTTAGAGATATTACCAATATCTTCACTATTTTCTGGGAACCTTCTCTTCATGATTGCTACTGGTGATCCTGCCATCTCTACTTCTGGTGTGGTCTAATGTCTATATTAGGGTGTAAGGTAAATTATTTCTGTTGTCTTTTTCAGCTAAACGTTGTATATCCCTCAGTTAATGGTATTTTCTCCCAAATATATCTTCATACTCTTCCTCTTTCCCTAAATGAGATTTAATCCCTTGCCTTTCCTCTACTATCCTTCTATCATTACTGGATCAATGATAATAACTGTAATAACTATTAATAATAATTGTAATAACTATTTCACATTAAATTGTGCCTTTTTCTGATAATGTTATAATTGTAGCCTATTGCATTACTTTAGTTTAAAATATAAGTTTGTTTATTTAACAAATCTAGAACCCACTATAGGTTGGTGCTATTCCCTCAGCATAATAGCTAAAGCTACTTGCATCCCCTGGTCCCCGTAACGAAAATAAATTATCGTTCTAGAACTCACCAACTATTTGCATACACCACTGGTGTTAAGCAACCTATCGAATAAAGTAATAACAATTAGAATTTATCAAAGCACTGCCTTCCAGTCAAGTATTTAGACCTCTACGTGAAATCTTACAGCTCAATCTAACTCGCTGGACTGTCTCTATTTATTTTATTTTTTTCGCTAACCAGAGCCATAAATTATTCTCCTTTGTCCTCAACTCAATTTTCACAGCTCTATCGCCATTTCAGTTCGCTATTCAATTTATTTAACTGTTCTCTCTGATTAGGCCCTAATTAATAAAACAAATACTTGCTATCGTTGATAAGCATACATTTAATGATATTCCTATCATTTGAACTATCTCTCACCCCTCCCCTTGCTCCTTCCTACACAACGGGGGAGGCACGGGGACCTTGTAACATATTTTAATAGACCTTTCTAGAATACTTCTACTTAAGCTATCTAATTCAACCTTTCACATTTCTCAATCCACGTAGTAATCTAGGTCTATAGCCCCAATGTGAAAGCTTTACCCACTGTCCCTACCTGGGTTCGAACCAAGGACCCTCTACATACATTGCCAGTCACCCCACACATTCCGCGATCCTTTCAAAGTATATACTTCCAGTTCATAGAGCAAGTGACGTCACCAAATGAAAACCGCACTAGCTCTCACCTCATTCTAAGGTTGCTGGGGCCTCTTTCATTCCCTGCCAATAGATTAGGTAAGGCTATCAGTTGGTACTGGCCCCCTCCTACTCTCTCTCTCTCTCTCACTGCTTCTCGAACAAGTTTTGTCCGTTTTTCGTTTTAACGTAATATTCGTCCTTTATTTAAAGTACGTTAGTCTATTTATTTAAATCACGTTATTCCCACCTAATTAGTTAAAGTCGGTGCATATTTATATTTCAACGATAAACCAAATTATTTCAGTCAAATTATTTAACCAGTATTTTGCAGGGTCAAACATCAAACGTTAAATTAATGTGGCGTCAAACATAAAACATTTATATTTGGGAACTTAATCACATCAAGCCAATATCATGTTGTGTTGAACATCCAACGTTAAATTGAATAAGATATCAAATTTCAACTTAATTTCTTCTTTAAAACCAGTATTATGTTATTTCAAATACCAACGTTACAGTTTAATTATATCAGTTCAATACATTTCAATTTAGTTATATTGACTATTCATTATCTTTACCTTTATATTGTCAAAATAGTTACAGACCTTGCCGGTGGAACAATACTCTATGGTACCATGGTTTAACATCACATTCACCACAGGTTTGCATGTCACAATATGGTGCTTATCTACTCATAATAATTCGTATAATAATTCATAATTTAGTTCACTTACATCAAACAGGTGTTTCACAAAATTAATTTGGATAAAGCCAATGTGCAGAACTTTAGTTATATAACAATAGGTGTCTGTTTACCTGTTTTTAGTTGTCCGGACTCTTTGTGAAACACACCGTCCAACGACAGCAATGTCCAATCGGCCGGACAATACCCAGCGAAGTCCCTCTACCAGATCACGTCGGCGGTCACCAATTGTTAAATTGCGTAAATTCTAATCTGGTATAGGAACAAAAAGAGGTCAATACACGTCTTCTAAAATAGACTAGTATTTTAATTAATGCAAACACTTGAATGGTAAATATGATGTTCGTATATATGGGCCCACTGAAAAACCATGCAGGGCAGACAGAGAACTGAGCTTTTGTTATAAGTTCTTCTTTAAATACTCTGACAGAGATAGTTCCCGCTCCCTGCTGGGCCTGTCAGAGTAGAGGCTGGTTGTGGTTTAAACTTACCCAACCTATCGATGGCGCACAGGCTGGTCCCAGCCCCTTGGCGCTTCACTGTTGCCAGGCATTAGTTGTTATCTTTACAACTTGTCTCGAGTCAGCAACCTCAGACATAGTTTGTCCTTCTTTGTAGCAGAACACATGTCCTTGAGCGGTTTAACAAAGAGGCTGTGTGTGTGAGTCACAAGCCTGTCTCAGCCTACCCCCTAACGGTTCCTCACATTAATCACAGCTTGTTATATTAAACAATCTATATCAGTACAGCACAAACCTATTATGTTTAATCATTAATGTATTCTTTCTAAGCTAGGCATCACATCTAGTTATAAGAAAATAGATCCCCACAGTAACTGTGTATTTTTCATGTTGTGAAATTATTTTGATGTTATACGAAAGTAGAGGGATTTATGATTCTAGAACTGTACCGCAATTGAGAGTCGATTCACGTTTAGATGGGAGTATTTGACTGCTTTGACTTCCAGAGCCAATTCGCCTTTAAACAGAACAAGTAAGGTCCTTGGACTATAAGGAGTAATGTTTGGCTCCTTTAGTCGATTATTGGGCTAGGTCCCCCACATTACATACTTTCTGATACACAAAATCAGTTTGAAATCAAATAAAGTTGATTGACCATAAGTTAGAAAAATGTATAACTGTAAATCAGTGACTTTCACCCCTGCTTATAATGCTACTAAGTTGATGAGGTCAAAGTCTACTGTGGTGTCAAGCTATAAAGTTCTGAGTCTCTGACAAATTTGAATGATGATTTTGGTTGAAGACAATATAGACGATTTCAAGGGAATCCTCAAGAAGGTTTAGACGAAGAAAATTATTTACTTGTGGGAATGAACAAGCAAGGGTACTGTAGGTGCTCTCAGTAAGTACTGTTTCCAGTCCACAATTTGTGTACTTTTCAACACACAAACACACCAGATATTTTCGGAATCTTGTCCAGAAAATCTGTAACTAGACCTGTTGGACAACTAACTCATTGTTGACTCCAAAAGGAGCATGAATAGACATATTGCACAAAACAGGGTAAATTGAACATTTAAACATGGCAGTGTATGTGCAAGGTAAATACATGTCAACACATGGGTTATTGTAACATTCATTATTACAAGAGCTAATTAAAAGCTGAAATCTTATTTGCAAGGGGGAACAAATAACTTTCTTCCCACTGTTGTTACACTCAAATCTGTCCCCCGAGATGGGAGGAATAGTTGACAGCGCACCGTCGGAGCCTTTACGCAACACAGCTACAATGTAATGGACTTTTAATTCCAAAACGAATTTAAAAGAGTTGACAAGCCGGTGCAACAAGAACATATTACATTAAACTAACCGCTGACCTGATAAATATTGTTCCTGCAAAGCTTATGTCCTGCAAAGCTTATGGACATCAACAATCTTGCGCGAGCCTAGTAGCTAGCCTCCTGTAAAGCTAGCTATCTAGTCAGTTAGCTTGTTAGCTAACAACACTCCCCGTCTATTTTTAGTGCAATTAAGCAGCTATTTCCAGACAAAGGCGTCACCCTCTTATGACCTGTAAAGTCATTATTGTCTCCCATGATCTCGTTAAGTTAGCTAATCATTTGTACAAAATGTCAACGACATCGTTGGATAAGGAATTGCAGGAGCGCTTAAGAGAGGCGTCTGCGATTGGAGACATCGATGAGGTGCGGATTTTAGTGGAAAGCGGAGTAAATGTCAACTCTCAAAACGAAATAAACGGATGGTAAGTGTGTCTAATACCAATATTTATATATATTAAACTTAAACACAAGTTGATAAATAACATGTAAGGTGATTATTGATCGATTGATTGTTGGTGATAAAATGCTGCCTGCGCAATGTTGACAACGTGCAATGCAACGGCATGTCTAATGTCACAATTTCATGCTGGCCTAAGAAGAATAGTGTGTTATCCAATTAGGGCTAGATGGCAATCTCCTTTAACTGCAAGTGATGCAAATATACCCCCGCGTGGGTTCTCAAGTATGACGACAATAAAAATGATGATGGCTCATTCAATCTTTCTTCAACATTATGAATCATCCCAGAGCAGATCATTGACTTACTTTATTCATTGTCTCCTATTCAGGACATGTTTGCATTGGGCATGCAAGAGAAACCACAAACAGGTTGTGTCGTACCTGCTGAACTCTGGAGCTGACCAAGAGATCCTCACAGCTAAAGATGAGCTGGCTGTCCAGCTGACCTCTAAGCCTGAAATCAGAAGACTGTTAGGAGGTAAATGACCCGTCATCACTTCACCACTCCACCAGTTATTACTGTTTTTGTGTTAAAATCCTCTTAAACATTCTCATGTAATATCTGTATAATAGCTGTATTTTGGGTATAATTACTATTCACCCCTAAGCACTAACCTTAAGCCAGTTATTTGTGTTTTACCTGCTCATAGTTAGGGTCACAATTTGGGTAATGATCTTAGATGGAGGCTCTACCAGGACCTGCTATGTTTTGGTTTTCACAGTATGCTCAGGCCATGTCAATGTTCAAGGTTCTCCTCAGTTAAATGTAGTGTCTTATGTATATTTTCACAGTTGAGGAGGAGGAAGTGCCTGAAATCAAGGAGCCTGAGTTGCCAATCATCCCAAACTACCTGTCCAACCCGCCATTCATGTATAGTAAGATGGACAACAAGGCTGAGCTGATATTGGCACAGTTGACCCAAAATGGCAATGGAGACCACTCATCAGAGGACCCACACAGCGACCCAGCTTCCCTGTCGCCCACCCACGAGCAACAGCTGCCTCAGCAACCGCAGAGCCTACTCTCTGACACCCCGAGCCCGAGGGAGGGGGCCTTCATTCCAATGGCAGAGCAGAACGGAGTGTCGCCGAGCCCTGCCTCGTCTCTCACCGTCAACGGAGGCCTGCCTATGGACCTCTCCATGGAGCCCCACCTGGTCAACCATGGGGAGTACCCACACTCGGTGGCCCATAATGGGCCTGTGTGCTCTCCTCCCCTGCCCTCCCCCAGCCCCAGCACCACCAGCAGTAGCAGCCAGGCCCAGGTGGCTAACGCTAACCCATCCATGACCCGGCAGCAGTCCATCCCTCAGCAGCTCAACTGTGGCCAGGGGGCTGGGGGTAACATGCCTGCCTTCCAGCCTTTCTTCTTTACCAGTACCTTCCCTGTCAACGTGCAAGGTAAGGACGGTCCCCACACTGCACTTGCTTTTGATGTTGTGCTGTTGATGTTGTGTGACGTGTGTTTGTCTCTAATGTTGTGGTGTTCGATCAAGCATTGATTTGAGTCAACAACAGCAGAGCCTTTTTGGAGCTAATCCCATTGCGTGTTGAGCCTGTTTTATCGCCACTCTGCACTTTCAGACCCATTGTCCAATGCTTTCTCCCCCTGTGTGTGCCTGAATGTGCCCCAGATACTGAGTGTTCTTTCTACTGCATCACACACACTGAAGTAGCTAACTTTATCTCATTGGTGTTTCTGTCTCTCTCTCCCAGAACTGGTCCTAAAGGTGCGCATCCAGAACCCCAATGCGCGGGAGAACGACTTCATCGAGGTAGAGCTGGACAGACAGGAGCTGACCTACCGCTCGCTGCTCCGGGTGTGCTGCCGCGAGCTGGACATAAGCGCCGAACACGTGGAGAAGATCCGCAAGCTGCCCAACACCATGCTCAGAAAGGTATGGGAATGGCAGTAACAAACACATCACCAGGGTGATGTTGTAGGTGGCTCTGGTACTCAAACTGGCTGCTTCTAACTCTAGTGGTTGAGCAGTAGCACTGTGAACCCTGAGGCTGCAGCTACCTTTCCACTCCACTAACCAGCTCAATGGAGCGAGCAGGCCAGGGTAGGGCAGGGCCAGGCACCACTAATGAAAGATGCAGGGCAGACAGGAACACTCCTAGACACACACTTCATAGGCCCAACAGTTCACTGTTCTGTTAGGTTAGGTTGGAGCACCACACTGTTCTGTTAGGTTGGAGCACCACACTGTTCTGTTAGGTTGGAGCACCACACTGTTCTGTTAGGTTGGAGCCCCACACTGTTCTGTTAGGTTGGAGCACCACACTGTTTTGTTAGGTTGGAGCACCACACTGTTCTGTTAGGTTGGAGCACCACACTGTTTTGTTAGGTTGGAGCACCACACTGTTTTGTTAGGTTGGAGCACCACACTGTTCTGTTAGGTTGGAGCACCACACTGTTCTGTTAGGTTGGAGCACCACACTGTTCTGTTAGGTTGGAGCACCACACTGTTCTGTTAGGTTGGAGCACCACACTGTTCTGTTAGGTTGGAGCACCACACTGTTCTGTTAGGTTGGAGCACCACACTGTTCTGTTAGGTTGGAGCACCACTGTGTGCTGTAAGATTAGAAACCCTGATGACTGCAGCTTGATGATGGAATGATGGTCACCCATTATTACCATTTTAATAAATCATATGCATGAGAGTGAGAGTGTGTGTACAGCTCTATTCTTTTCTTATGAGTTAGGGCCACACAGTGTGTGGAGAAAATGTACGTTGTCACAATGGTTTTGAACTTTTGGGTTGATTATGCAGTTTGCAAGTTCATTGATTTGAGCTACATTGTGTTCAATGGCACACAGTAGTCCCATCTTGCCATGTATGGGTGGATTTGATATGAAAACAATGTCACCCATCCAGTTATGAAGGGAGCTGTTGTCACATTATGTAATCCCAGAACAACTGCTGACTAAGACTGCGACCTACAAAACACACACACACACACTCACTCTAGAAGAGATTACTTCTCTTATATCCTCCCACCTAATGTCTGTCAGTCGTGTGTGTGATGAATGATGTATGTACTCGTTTTTGTACCGTAATCACTACAAACAATTGGCCCTTTTGGGGACAATAAAGATTTGTTTTATTGAATGTAACTTTATTATTCCCAGGACAAAGACGTGGCTCGGCTGCAGGACTTCCAGGAGTTAGAGGTGGTGCTGGAGAAGGCTGAGGGCCTGGCACTCCTCTCTGGGGCGGGAGGCCTCACCGACAGACCCTGCTACAACATGAAGGCCTCCAGACTCACCTACTAGAGATCAACAGGACTAACAGACACACAGACAGACGCTGATGTCCATGTGGACCCTACTAGCTCTCTATTGGCCGTAATAGCTACTATCGTTTAGTCAATTTCATTGCAGTATGATTCGGTGTCGTTCAGCCAGCGTTATTGAGGTTTGTTTCAAAATCCCGTTGTGTTAGCTAGGTAATGTGGTCGTCCTCCTCGCCATGCCTCTCTTTGCCTTGCTCCCTGCCAGTCTGTGTCCCCATGCAGCACTCGCTAACCGATTACTCATGCATCATGTCCTCAGTTATATACTGAAGAATTTGGGCCTCCTTCCCTCGCTCTCCCCTCCTCTCTTCCCCCTGTCCCACTCTCTCTCATCCCTCTCTAGTTTGTTGTGTCGGGCTACAGTGGAACATTGGCGTTGAGGGACAGTGACAGTCTTCCAAGATGGCTTAACTTATGTACTGTACATGGATCCCTTTGTACTGGGCATTAGTCATATATGTACTGTGGACTTGGCTCATGGATGATGAGGGGGTTGATAAGAGTAGAGGCCATTTGAACAGCTCTTCTGATATAGGCCTACTGCTCTTATCAGTCCAACATGGGCAGCTTGGTACAATGTTGCGACACAGCTGACTTGCACACAGCAACATGCAGTACTGCCGCTTGCTTTGGTGGACATAACAGGTGGCTGCTGACGTTCCAACTGGCATTCACACACATTCTGCAGACTGTATACACACACACACACTCAGTCATACTCAGTCATACTCCCACACTTCAGTGATATTTCCAAATGGTTGCCCACGTTATCACACTACCCTGTTTATTTGTTCTTAGGTGGATGCCTGATGGAGCTATTTATAGAGATGTTGCTTTGTGCTACTGAGGTTCAGTAATCTAAGAGGGAGTGGGTGTGAGTGCTGTCTCTTGCCAGTTGAGAAGTTTGTGTTAGTTTTGTTGAACTGTTTGTTGTTATGTGCTCAGTAAGCAAACAGATGCTTCAAGTTTCATCCATATTGTTAAGACAGTGGCTCTGTTTCTTAAAGAACTGTCTTTGTTAGGTGGAAGATAACAGCCTTCTAACAGATGCTATGGTTAGCTAGCTCCACAGACACCGTCTGGATTTCAATCAAACACCCAATGTGGAAACATTATTCATTGCTCCTGCTCTATGATAAACAAACATTTTTTATTTTTTATTATACAACGTTTACTTGCTGAAACGGAACAAAACTAATTGAGATTGACATGTATTTGGTGCAGGGGCAATATTTATATTTTCTACAATTTGGTTGAATGTTTGTGTGTGAGGGGTTATTTTTAATGTAACAGTTATTGGGTATAATATTCAACTGACACTTTCAACTGTGAATGAAATGAATCGTAGGCAGTTCCTATAGAGTTAAGGTATTATTGATTTAAGCAGAAACCGCTAGGTGCACTTTAGGGGAAGTATATTCCCAGCACAAGTGGAGGTTCCCCTAAAATGAGGATGTTAAACCATTTTTGGATTGCTTCACTTAAGATATTTCCATTTACTGTGATTAGATCAAAACCAAATACAAACCTAGACAGAAAAATAGTCTGGTTCTCCACAATAGATTTATCAATCATAAATGTCCTTCTATTTTTGAATTGCTGTATAAAATGTGTTTTTGTTTTGTTTTTCGGAACGAACTGAATGATGTAGCAAAGGATAGTTTGAAAGGATTGTTTGCGTTTCATAAGTTTGTGACACAGCTGTTATGTTTGAGTGCTTCCATAACACTTTCCCCAAGCAATTCTCCCCAAGCCGTTGGTTCTATTGTACAGTGCATTTGTCATAATACACAAATTCATACTGCTCTGTCAGAACGTTTAAACATATAACCTACATTAACATGTAAGCTAGCTAGGGATCAAATGTTCGTTCTTGAGGGGTCCCCGGGTTTAAACTACTGACATTTTACTTTTGTCAAGTTATGGTGTTTGCTACTTATTTGTTTGAGTATAAATGATGATTCATACACAAGAATGCAAATGTTAGTATTGAAGCTGAATCCGAGTACATTGATTGAAAAGATTACTGCTTAATGACAAACACATTTGCTCATAGAAGACTAAGACCCTAACATGTCCTATCAGTTCTTCATGCTAGTTACATTCAGTTCAACGGTACAGTCAGTGCCCCACTGCAGAAGTTTATAAACAATCAAGTCAGTTACTAACAAAGCTGTTAATTGTTTACCGTTGAAATGTATACCTTAAGCTCTGACTGTCTTAGTATGTTATTGATTCTATATTTTTTATTAATTGGTAATTTCCTTTTTTAACGAGCAATTTCTTTCGTTTGTATCGATGCCTACAAGTATGGAAAGCGTTTATCAATGGGGGGGAAAGTGAAGGTATGTTGCAGCTAGGATGAAACCAAGTGCAAAGCCACAGTATCTGCTGTGTTGGGAATGAGTTTAGTGTAAATGTTGAAGAAATACAATAAGAAAGACTAACTTGAACATGTCAAATGGACTATCAAGAGAGAATTTGGTGTTCCTAACTTTTTAATGCTTTATAAGTGATGATGTGCCACGAGAGTGAGAGGTACTTGGTTGAAGAAGCTGGGCGATGGTGTTTGAAATGCCTACGGCCATTTTGTGCCCGGTGTTCTAGACCTACAGTCTTCTAGAATGTTCCAGAATTGTTACTGGTTCTGTGCGAATGGAAGACTAAAATTGTACTGATTGATTGCTCATGTTCTAGAGGAAGAATACAGTCTAACTTAACCTATGCATTCAGAGTCTGATATTTTTATATGTCCTGTGTACCTTTGATAAATTCCTTATAGGCACTGTTTAACTTGTTTGATTGTGAAGACCTGTACCTGTTCTTTGATAAAGCATGGTGGATTACTTGATCAATCTTTCCTTTTCTCTGAAATTGGTTGTTATATCAAAGGATGAGATGGTAATTATGAATATGGCAGAGAACTGAAATGAAACCTCATCTGTTTCTGCTAACATCCACTAGAGGGGATAGACAAGTCAGTGTTGACATGAATCAACCATGCCAATTCAGTGGTGTAACTGTTCACTGCCTGGCTCTCCTCCCAAGGTAAATCATTTAAAATGAAACATGATTACCTTTCATCCAAATAGCACGATTATATGAAGCTTTAAAACTGTTTAACTAGATTGATTTGGGAGTCGGTGTGTGTTATTACAATAGGATACACTGAGTGTACATAAAATTAGGTACACCTTCCTAATATTGTGTTGCACCCCTTTTTGCCCTCAGGACAGCCTCAATTCGTCGGGGCGTGGACTCTACAAGGTGAAAAGCTTTCCACACACAATGCTGGCCCATGTTGACTCCAATGCTTCCCACAGTTGTGTCAAGAAGGCTGGATGTCCTTCGGGTTGTGGACCATTTTTGATACACACGGGAAACTGTTGTGCGTGAAAAACCCAGCGGCGTTGCAGTTCTTGACCCACTCAAACCGGTGCGCCAAGCACCTACTACCATACCCTGTTCTAAGGCACTTCAGTATTTTGTCTTGCCCTTTCACCCTCTCAATGCTCACATACACAATCCACGTCTCAAGGCTTAAAGATCCTTCTTTAACCCGTCTCCTCCCTTTCATCTACACTGATTTGAAGTGGATTTAACAAGTGACATCAATAAGGGATCATAGCTTTCACCTGGTCAGTCTATGTCATGGAAATAGCAGGTGTTCCTAATGTTTTATACACTCAGTGTATAGTTTAGATACCTCTGAAAACATGATTCTGTCTGGTTTAAGCTTTTATGCAGATGGGTTGAGAAGAAGACTAGTTCAGTGTGGTCTCAGACGAAGGTAGAAAACCTACAGAAGCACATAAATCACTTTAATTCACACACAATTTAGGGGTCAAAAAGGAATTAATTGGTTCAACTTTAAACAGCCTAGTCATCAACCACTCCAAATCTCTCCTATTTTCTCCAGTCCAATGACAGTGGCAGTTTGGTAAAAAAAAAAGTATTTGATTTTATTTAACAATTAAAAAATACATTAAAATGTTGCAACAGATACATATACCAAAATTGTAGAGGATTATATACACAAAGAAGTCAACAGTTTCCATTCGGTCCTCTATTGGTAGGAAAAGGCAGCATGGGCAGCAACTCTGTGCCATACATTCAATCATACACAATGTCCAAATATTTACATCTATACAAAAAGCAAATATACACATCTAACAAATCCCTCCACTAGCACAGAGTGGTTTATACTTGGCTAGGAGGCTATCTCAACATTAACCAAGCCTTATAGGAGTGTTTGAACCTAAGACTGGCAGAAACAGTTACATCTCAGACGGGAGTGCGCGCATAATTAAAGTGAGGCTTCACTAACGCTACTGAAAGTTTTTTCAAGGTCCCTTTATCTAGAAATGTGGCTTTTGGTGACTTTGGTAACCAGAAACAAGTGGGAATTGTTTTAATTCCTACCGTGGCTCAGTGGCAGGTATACCTTATTCCTCTCTACAGTCTCACTGGTGAAGTCTAGAGGATGAATGGATGTGTAGATTGATGCGTAGATTGACCTAAGGGTCCTCGACACAACATAGCTGCTTCCTCTAGTACAGGTGGGAGAAGGGTCTCAAAATAACACAGCTGCTTTAGTCGGAGTGGAATCTCATAACAAAAAGCAAGAACTGAACAGCCTTATGTGACTTGGGGCAGAAATCCTACAGGTTACAAGAGCAGAAATCCTACAGGTGACGAGCAGAAATCCTACAGGTGACAGGAGCAGAAATCCTACAGGTGACAGGAGCAGAAATCCTACAGGTGACAGGAGCAGATGTCCGATGTCTTTACTGGCTGTTCCTGATTCAGCTAGTTGTGTACAGCTGTGTTTTCAGCCTGTCCACACACTCTTGACCCTGTACATGCTGTACCCTGTCTGTATAAGTGTTGACATGTACTATAAAAGCCCATGTTCAAGAGTGCAAGAATGTTATTATGTTCTCTTCCTAATTTAAAGAACACAAACAGTGAGTAAGCTATCGCCACACTGCCCCCAAATATGTGTGAAGTGCACAAGCTGGTTGGAAAACGAATGAAAATATTCCTCATGTGGTCAACAGATGTTTTAAGGCCTGATCCACTGATACAAGATCAAGGCACTTGTTGCATAATACCAACTGGCTGAATAGTGACACTTAACCGAGTGATATTTGTGTGCTTACATGTGCTTGTAGGTGTGTGTATGTGCGTAGGTAAGTCGGTCTCTGTATGTGTGATTGTTTGCTACATGTCTAACCGCTGTCTGTTTGGCCTTCTCTCTGGGTCAGGGCGGGCTGGTGTTTGTGTGAGTGTGTGTGCGCGCATGTAGTTAAGCCTATGTACCTGGGTATTTGACCTTCATACATGCTCTGTGTGTGTGTGTGTGTGTGTACGTGTGTGTGTGCGCGCATGTGTGTGCGCGTGTGCCGTGTCTAACCACAATGTGTCGGGCCTCCTCTCTGGGTCAGGGTCTAGAAATCAGTTTAGGCTGCTGCTGAGGCTGGACACGTTCCTCTCCTTTGTCTTGGTGTCAGACACCTTAATAAGATTAGAACCAGTAATAACACCTTTATTGATTTTTTTTAACAGCCCCCAGTCCCAACCCGGACAGAACCATCTGCAAAGCCAGTGGCTAGCTCTTCCGTGACCAATGCTCCTAAGAGCATTTAGGGTCAAACATTTTGGATATGTTCCCCGCAGGAACGGAGGCAAAGGGCGACATTACTCGCAGGTACCTCAGGCGATGGGTTTGGACTGTGGCCCTGGACCATGATTTCCGTGCAATTCGTGCCCTTCACCGAGGGATAAAGCACAGAGCTACTTAGCTGTTGCACAAATGCACGTACAACATTGTAAACCCACTGTAAAAAGAAAAAAGCCAGGAATGGAAAAACATTTCTGGCACATTCTATGCCTCACTAAACCTACTGTGTAATTCTGAGGACTGGTACATCACTGTGGGAAACAGGTGCTATACTGGTCATAGCTTCAAGGAGATGATCAGGTATTACTGCATTGCATCGCTATACTCTTAGAAAAAAAGGTGCTATCTAGAATGTAAAAGGGTTCTTCGGCTGTAACCGTAGGAGAACCCTTTGAAGAACCCTTTTTGGTTCCAGGTAGAACCATTTTGGTTCCAGGTAGAACCCTTTACACAGAGGGTTCTACATGGAACCCAAAAGAGTTCTACCTGGAACCAAAAAGGGTTTTCCTATGGGGACAGCCGAAGAACCCTTTTGTATAGTTTGGTGACAGGTCATCATCTGGTTGATGGTGGATAAAAATAATAGAATTAGATGCTCAATTAAAAGTCGGTGTAGGCACTGAAGCCCTTGAACAGCCCTTAACTGAGGCACTCCTTGACCAGGTTCATTTTGATTAACAACATTTATAAAGGAGTATGAGACAGCTTATATGCTGCCCCAGATGACCTAGAGTCAATCAGTAGCAGTAGCAGTTAGTCTAATGCCAACCTATCCTCATTTGGTCATGGCAACCCTACAGAACATTGCTATGGTACTTAATTGGTGCTTAATTTCTACCCAATTCACAATCAACTATTTTTCCTTGTAAGTTGTGCCCATTCACTAGAAACAATGTCCCAGGCATCTAGGCTCAAAAAACAGATTGTGTCATGTCTGTGACGTTTGATCTGTCATGTTTGATCAGGTCCAGATAATGATGCTGATTTGAAGAAGGAAGATGTTGAGTGTTGAGCCCTGGTCTGGTCCTAGTCTGGTCTGCTGTGGTTGACTGTGCTGGTGCAACTGCTAAACACACCTTGTGACATTGATTAGGGAGAGTGTGTGAGACAGCTTAGATGTTGGCCTTGCCTTGTCAGATCAGCAGCAGCAACAGCCCAGCCTCCCCTGAGCCCGTCAAGTATGTGTATGTGGGGGGGGGCGACAGGCAGAGGAGGTCCCAAACAGGCCCGGTTCAACTGCCCCTGGACCGGGCAACGTCTATCCTGCCAAACACCCTGTGTGGAAGTCACCCTCAGCACCCTAATCAGAGATGGAGTCGGGCATGAGTGAAGGGGGGTTGGTGGGTAATTCTGTTACCTTGGAATGGACAGTTTGTGGTAGTACATTGGTGACCAGGAGACAACTGAAACGTCCAGAGGATAGTCCCATTCCAATTAAGCTCCAATCAACCCCTGACTTAGCAGTTGGCTCTCATGCTTTAACAGGACAAATCAATGTTCCCTCACATCCCTCATAAAGCTTACATTGGCACATCCCAATATCCCCATCTGTGAGACTGCAACTCAAAGATGCCAATTATTGGAGGTTTTAGTGGTTGAACTGAACTAACTGTTCTTGATTCGATGCTAATCTATCCTTTGTCCCGTGACCCTATAATAACCCTATAGAGCGTTATTGTGGCTCTGACAGCCTCTGCTGTAATTTACGATTAACTATCTAATCTTGTCCTGGCAAATGTGTAAAATGTGCCCGTATTTGAGAGGGCAAGGTGGCGAGAAGGGAATCTAGGTTGAACAGATTAGGAACAAATTCACTATTAGATTTAGGTTGTTTGTCAGAATGACAGGAGGACATTTCACACATCACTCCATTTGGAACTTATTGGCTGGAGTTGACAAGAGGGACTTGTGGCTTTGTGTGGTGGTTGTGTTGCTGTGAAATCATGCAATTTGGGGAGTTTACTTAGCTGGTTTTCAGTGAGCTATATTTCATTATGTTTATGGCTTTCAGCTTTTTTGCTTTTAGATTTATGGAGTACTTCCAGAACAAGGGAAAGACAGTATGAGAAAACACCTCACACCCCTGTTTATTTTAACAGAAAATTGAATCCTTTGTAAGAACACCAAAACACACAAAAACTTATAGAATATTTATGCAACTCTTTTATCATCATGTCTCCATACTGTGAAATTGCGTGGGTTTGGATAAGATTAAATAAGTGATCAAAAAAACATTGTGCTTGTTTTGGACAAGGTTGAGAGAGGCTGCAAAGTGCTCACAGAAGGTCAAAAGGACTATTTGCAGACAAGACATATAGGCTGAAGGCAGGGAGGGTGTCAGAGTGCTTGGCTGGGGTTCTCTGGAAATCGTTACTCAATATGTGACATGTTTTCAAACCTTCATTTGTTGGCTATGCTGGGAATGTTGGGGTCTCAACCTCCCAGGGGTGAGGGCTGGAGGGGGAGGCTGGGGGTGAGGCATCAAACCCAAGATGTCTGAATGTATGTTGTGAGAAAAGGGGTCACTTTGTACTGTTGCTCGGATTATGCTGGTGTGTGTGTTTGTGTGTCTATATGTCCGTGTGCACGTTAGTGTGTGTGTTAGTGTGTTAGTGTGTGTGTGTATGCAGATTTATGAGTGTGATTGTGTGTGTTTATGTGTGTGAGCAGCAGGTTGCTAGTCTGCCAGTGTGCCTGGTCAGTGGGTCAGTGATGGCTCCCACTCCCAGAGGTCCTGACTGAGGTTAGAGCTGCAGAACCCTGGGCCTCTTAGACACAGCAGGGGCTTCACTTGGAAAGAGACTGGATGGAGAGAGACTGATGTAGATTTACACATGCAGACCACTCAATCCATGTCCCATAGACTGTTGGGTTGACAGCTACAGTGGGGGAAAAAAGTATTTAGTCAGCCACCAATTGTGCAAGTTCTCCCACTTAAAAAGATGAGAGAGGCCTGTAATTTTCATCATAGGTACACGTCAACTATGGCAGACAAAATGAGAAAAATAAATCCTGAAAATCACATTGTAGGATTTTTTATGAATTTATTTGCAAATTATGGTGGAAAATAAGTATTTGGTCAAAAACAAACGTTTCTCAATACTTTGTTATATACCCTTTGTTGGGGTCAAACGTTTTCTGTAAGTCTTCACAAGGTTTTCACACACTGTTGCTGGTATTTTGGCCCATTCCTCCATGCAGATCTCCTCTAGAGCAGTGATGTTTTGGGGCTGTCGCTGGGCAACACAGACCAGTATAGCACCTGTTTCCCACAGTGATGTACCGCCCGGGCAACTCCCTCCAAGATTTTCTATGGGGTTGAGATCTGCAGACTGGCTAGGCCACTCCAGGACCTTGAAATGCTTCTTACGAAGCCACTCCTTCGTTGCCCGGGCGGTGTGTTTGGGATCATTGTCATGCTGAAGACCCAGCCACGTTTCATCTTCAATGCCCTTGCTGATGGAAGGAGGTTTTCACTCAAAATCTCACGATACATGGCCCCATTCATTCTTTCCTTTACACGGATCAGTCGTCCTGGTCCCTTTGCAGAAAAACAGCCCCAAAGCATGATGTTTCCACCCCCATGCTTCACAGTGGGTATGGTGTTCTTTGGATGCAACTCAGCATTCTTTGTCCTCCAAACACGACGAGTTGAGTTTTTACCAAAAAAGTTATATTTTGGTTTCATCTGACCATATGACATTCTCCCAATCCTCTTCTGGATCATCCAAATGCACTCTAGCAAACTTCAGACGGGCCTGGACATGTACTGGCTTAAGCAGGGGGACACGTCTGGCACTGCAGGATTTGAGTCCCTGGCGGCGTAGTGTGTTACTGATGGTAGGCTTTGTTACTTTGGTCCCAGCTCTCTGCAGGTCATTCACTAGGTCCCCCCGTGTGGTTCTGGGATTTTTGCTCACCGTTCTTGTGATCATTTTGACCCCACGGGGTGAGATCTTGCGTGGAGCCCCAGATCGAGGGAGATTATCAGTGGTCTTGTATGTCTTCCATGTCCTAATAATTGCTCCCACAGTTGATTTCTTCAAACCAAGCTGCTTACCTATTGCAGATTCAGTCTTCCCAGCCTGGTGCAGGTCTACAATTTTGTTTCTGGTGTCCTTTGACAGCTCTTTGGTCTTGGCCATAGTGGAGTTTGGAGTGTGACTGTTTGAGGTTGTGGACAGGTGTCTTTTATACTGATAACAAGTTCAAACAGGTGCCATTAATACAGGTAACTAGTGGAGGACATAGGAGCCTCTTAAAGAATAAGTTACAGGTCTGTGAGAGCCAGAAATCTTGCTTGTTTGTAGGTGACCAAATACTTATTTTCCACCATCATTTGCAAATAAATTCATAAAAAATCCTACAATGTGATTTTCTGGAATTTTTTTCTCTCAATTTGTCTGTCATAGTTGACGTGTACCAATGATGAAAATTACAGGCCTCTCTCATCTTTTTAAGTGGGAGAACTTGCACAATTGGTGGCTGACTAAATACATTTTTTTCCCCACTGTATGGGAAAGATACTATTGTACCTCTCTAGGAGTGAACATCCTGGACCCTCTTTCTTTTAGAACTAACCACAGGCAGCTGGTGGCACCTTCATTGGGGAGGACGGGCTCATAGTTATGGCTGGAAAGCAATAAATGGAATGGTATCAAACACATCAAACACATTGTGTTCCATGTGTTGGATACCATTCCATTTACTCCATTCTAGCCATTGTTATGAGCCGTCCTCCCCTCAGAAGCCTCCTGTGGAACTAATGTTCATAACAGTGATAGTAGAATGACAATGGAAACTAGGCAGAAAGGGAGTTGTTTTTAAGGTAAGCTATTCCTTTGTGACATTTCCAAACATTGGATACACATTTTTTCATAGTCCGCTGTTGACTGTTTATAACATGTCCCCTGTAGCTCAGTTGGTAGAGCATGGCGCTTGTAACGCCAGGGTTGTGGGTTCGTTTCCCACAGGGGGCCAGTATGAAAATGTATGCACTCACTAACTGTAAATCGCTCTGGATAAGAGCATCTGCTAAATTACTAAAATGTAAAATGTAATGCCAATGTTCTGTCAGTGTTATGCAAGCCTTATGACAGAGGATTAAAGTGTTGCTAAAGTTTCCATAATCATGAGGCATATTCATCAGTGGCCCAGTAGGGAGATGTGTGAGCGTTCTCCAGTGTTCAATACAAACCTCTGACCCCGGGATGACAAACAAGGTTGGGGAGTAACTTATTACATGTAAATTACATGTAATCTGATTACAAAAAAATCGACCTGTAATCAATTACATTACCAGCAAAACTATTGTAATCAGATTACAGATACTTTTGAAAAAAACGAGATGATTACTTCTTGGATTACTTAAAAATTCAGAGGATGTTTGTGAAAAAAATGCATTATGCCATCTATCTGTTTTCTCAATGACATTCAATTCAGCATTGAAAAAAGGTGCAAGTTTAAGTTTGTTCCAGCTGAACGAGTCTGACCACAAGTCAGAGACCACTATGATGACACACCAAATGTGTTTGATGGATCCTTTTTGTCTTCTTCTAATGCCTCTTAAGGGGAAAGTCATCCACAAGTAATGGAAAGTAATCAGATTACATTACTGAGTTTGGGTAATCCAAAAGTTAAGTTACTGATTAAAATGTTGGACCAGTAACTAGTAACAGATTACATTTAGAAAGTAACCTACCCAACCATGGTGACAAAATACTGTGAAGAATATCACTGGGTATGGTGCCATCACCAGGAGACCCATTCACACAGTATAGTATGACCTACAGTAGTAATCATAATTTGGTGGGTGCTTATATTTGTCCTATTTCACACATACAAGTGTATATTATATGCATGTGTGAATAGGAAATGTGTTTTTCATATCACAACTCTCCCTGAGACACCCTCGGAGAGTGGGGCCAGCCATCGTCTATGGCGACCCTGGAGCAATTTAGGGTTAAGATTTTTCACCTTGTCCGCTCTGGGAGTTGAACTAGCGACCTTTCGGTTAGTGGCCCAATGCGCTAACCACTAGGCTACCTGCCACCGAGTATCATATGACCTACAGTAGCAGGAGAGAAGTCTCAGAGCAAAGATCTCCTAGAATTCAACCCTTTGCCTCCCCCAGGCAAGTATTATGCATGTATTAAGCTAATTCCATATGGTTTTACTAATTGATCTCTGAAGATGTAAACCCACCACTGGGAAAGGTTGAAAACAGCACTATGAAATGATGTTCAATAAGGCCATATTGATCCAAATAGTTAAGTGTTTAGATATTATTATCCAAATATCTAAATGTGTATCAAAATAAGAGTACATATTATGTTGATATAAAAATACTTATATCAGTATGAATACAATACGTTTTCATGTTCCTACAGTATGTTTTCCACATCTACAGTACTGCATAGTGTGCTACAATAAAGGTGGTCCAACTATTTACACAAAGGGTGAAAAGGTGTCACACGCGCCTCGCGCACAAGACGCGTACAGCACAGGTATTTTGCCGGCGGTCCCTGCTCGATCCTGCTGCTGCTGTTGTTGGTCTCAACTATTTGTGGACTTTTTAATATGTTCATCAGAACTGTAACTCGCCTTTGATTTGCTGTCGGGGTAGACTAGCCACTGTAATTCATGTAGTTAGATCTTAAGTAATAGGGTTCAAATACCACCTAATATCTCCAGACTATTAAACGTTGACCAGCGGACTGACGGAGTTCTTCACTGCAGCAACACTCCGCAACTGACCACACGTCATCCTGACCGTTTTATCACATTTAATTTCCCCCTTGCCTTTGTCATTTATGACCATTTAACAATTTTGCCCTCATCGGGAAAATTTAGCAAACTTTGACGCTCCTCGGATCTTTTTTTATTTCTTCGGGATCCTTGTGAAAGTCCCGTTACGCGCTGGATATGTGGTGGATGTTGTTTCCCCGATGGATCTGGTTTCTCTTCGGACAGTGCTACATCTTGCTCCTTGTAATAGACAGCTGTGTGAAGGTGAAAGCGATGCCAATGTCCATGCCCAACAAAGTGGTGTACTCTCACGCGGGCATGTGCCCCAACGAGATGAACCCCAACCTGTGGGTGGACGCCATGAGCACCTGCATGCGCGAGTGCGAGTTTGACCGGGTGAGTTTGTGGGACCAGTTTTCCTCGCGGGCTGGAGACAAATAGGGGACACTTTATTCTGTAAAAAGTTTCTCTACATAAAGTTTCTGCAATTTTATTCATGGATGAAAAGTGGAACATGCGCACTGTTTTTGGTCATTAAATTCCATGGTGACCACATTGCCTCTGTTGTTTATTTATGCATTTCTCTTTGAATTAGATTGAATATCTCCTTCAGTCAGATATTTTGTTCATATACTACAGTTATTGGAAATAGCAGACACTGGTGTATATGCCCACAATATTACATTTGTTGTCATTTAGCAGACACTCTTATCCAGAGTGACTTACAGGAGCAATTACAGTTAAGTGCCTTGCTAAAGGGCACATCAACAGATTTCTCACCTAGTCAGCTCAGTAATTCAAAACTGCAACCTTTCAGTTACTGACCCAACACTCTTAACCGATAGGCTACTTGCCACCCATGACTATTGACTCTAATAACTGTTATTACTCTGCATTATGAGATATTGAGAAGTAAGCAAGTGAAAATGATAGGCAACAATACCAAACTCACATTGCATAGTATTGTTTCATTACATTATAAAATGCATCACTCTCATGTTCCTTAACATCCTATATGTTCCCTGAGTGCACAATGAACTGAAACATGCTGATCCTAACATAACACCTCCCATGTATCCCCTATCACTCCCAAGGACTGTGAAACCTTTGAGAAATGCTGCAACAACGTGTGTGGGAACAAGAGCTGTGTGGCGGCACGCTACATGGACATTAAGGGCAAGAAGGGGCCGGTTGGCATGCCAACCGGGGTCACATGTGACAAGTTAATGTGTACGCAGCAGGGCTCCGAGTGTGACATCTGGGAGGGCCAGCCCGTGTGTAAGTGCCGGGACCGCTGTGAGAGAGAGCCCCACTTCACATGCGCCTCAGACGGTATGACCTACTACAACAAGTGTTACATGGACGCAGAGGCCTGCTCCAAGGGCATCTCTATCTCTGTGGTCACCTGCAGGTAAACAGGAAACATCTATGTATAGACTTCCATATGAATCACATGTTAATAGAAAAGTTATGAAATGTTTACTATTTTGTTCTACTATGACTGCTTTGTTATGTTGATATCCATCTCTATGGTCACCTGCAAATAACTGGAACTGAAAAGGAATAGATGGGATTATGAATTATAACTGTAAACATAATAATCCTATATTTATGTATTTGTATGATATTTATGTATAGACCTGCTACAAGGTACATACATACGTTATTCCTCTGTAGTTACACGGGAGCAATGCTCCCGCAATCTAGCGTTGCACTTAGCTTTTGTTTTATGCATTTTTGTTTCTTATACCAACCTTGTTTTTGCCTTTGTCTATCACACACCCACGTTACTGTGGTAACTGATCTATTCTTCTCTATCTGACATCACCTCTGCAGGTACCACCTCACCTGGCCAAACACCAGCCCGTTGCCCATGGAGACCACCCTGCGGCCAACCACTGCCCTCCTGGAGACCACCCCCCCAGCCGACATCCACCCTCCAATGATGCTCAGCAGCCCCACCCAGCAGGCTGTGTTCGTGGGCGAGACGGCCAGCTTTCTGTGTGAAGTGTCGGGCAAGCCCAGTCCGGAGGTGACCTGGGAGAAGCAGCTGGAGGGCAAGGAGAACACGGTGATGAGGCCCAATCACGTGCAGGGGAACGTAGTGGTCACCAACATCGGCCAGCTGGTCATCTACAATGCCCAGCAACAGGACGCCGGCATCTACACCTGCACGGCCAAGAACCTGGGGGGGGTGGTGGCCTCCCACTACCCCCTGACGGTGATCCAGAGAGACACGGGCCGGAAGGAGGGCGAGGTAGGAAATGCCACCAACCCGTTCCCCTTCCCTGCCGAGGAGTGCCTGAAGGGGCCGGACAGTGACGACTGTGGGGAGGAGAGCATGAGCTGGTACTACGAAGCCAAGAGGAACAATTGCTTCACCTTCACCTACAGCCAGTGCAACAAGAACCGCAACCACTTTGACAGCTACGAGACGTGCATGTTGTCGTGCGGGGCAGAGCTGTCGGCTCCCTGCTCCCTTCCCAGCCTGCAGGGACCCTGTAAGGCCTATGAGCCCCGCTGGGCCTACAGCAACACCCTCAAACAGTGCCAGTCCTTCATCTGGGGTGGCTGCGGAGGCAATGAAAACAACTTTGAATCCAAAGAGGCCTGTGAGGAGATGTGTCCCTTTCCGAAGAACCACAACTGTAAGATGTGTAAACCGCGGGGCAAGATGGTGACCAGCTTCTGCAAGAGCGACTTCATCATCCTGGGGCGCGTGACGGAGTTACCCGAAGAACAGGACTCGGGCCACGCCCTGATCACCGTGGAGGAGATCCTAAAGGATGAGAAGATGGGCCTCAAGTT
>NW_025533574.1:505000-507500 GCF_020615455.1 Coregonus clupeaformis | reverse complement strand
TCTATATAAAATATTGGCTTGCATTGTGATACGGACATTGTGAGCTGTGCTACAGTCAAGCCAACTGGTAATGAGTTCTCTTGTCCACTTGATGGCAGTATAATATTATCTATCCATAGGCTACTAAATACTGTTCTCTCACACAGGACCAACACTCAAAACAGCTGCGCCATATTTACTGAACATCCTGTTCTCCTCAGATATTTCCTATATTATCGCAACATACAATATGCAAGCAGTCTATCTACCGGTATGTTATTTATTTATATGTCCTGAACTATGCTTAGGAATACTGTCCTGTACACGATTGTTCTCTTACTTATTTATTGTTTATGTGCTGCTAGCCTAACGTAGCAGGCGTAAAATAAACGCCTGAAACTAGATCCCCTACATACTGGTCTTGACGAGAAGAAAGAAAACTGTTGGGGGAGGTTGTCTTCTGCAATGTTCAACCAATCCAGTAAATGTGGAGGAAGAGTTAAGATGTAGTGTCGCCTTGTTAACTTCCAACAGCGGAAGTCGAGTCACAGGCTCTCTTTCCATTTCCCCTGAAAACCGGAACATCCAGATGTTGAGGACTCGGATGCAACGGACAAATATTGATTGGCGCTTTACATATTTAATCATGTTTGAATCACAGGCAGACATTTTATATCTTTGACATTGTAAGAAGTCCTTGTAAAGATCAAGCATTTTGGACCTTTTGATATAGCATGAATTATAGCAACAGCTATTGCAGAAAGCTCCACTCACATCAATACCAAAAAGCATCCTTTCTCCTTCTGCCCTTCCGTTCCCTTCCTGTCCTCTCCTTTCCTAATCTAGATAAGGCAGCATTGTCCAATCAGGTCCTTTGTTTCTGTCCAAACAGGAAGTATTGTTGTCTCTGATTGGCTGTGTGTAAAAAGGACACATCTGCCTGTAACGGGTCTGTTTCTAGGGCTCTATGTGGATCTCTGTGATTGTCCATGGCTGTGGAACACATGTGGATTGAGCATCAGGCTGCCGAGGTGATTCAGGGTCAGATGGGTGTATGAGCCAGGATTCACTGTGGGATCAGAACTGCAATGTAATACTGAATGTCAATCTGTCTTGCTCCCTCTCTGTGTTGCCATAGGCATAGGCCTATCTCTCTTTATCTCTGTATCTCTGTATCTCTCTCTCTCTCTCTCTCTCTCTCTCTCTCTCTCTCTCTCTCTCTCTCTCTCTCTCTCACACTCTCTCTCTCTCACCCCCTCTCTCTCTCTCTCTCTCTCTCTCTCTCTCTCTCTCTCTCTCTCTCTCTCTCTCTCTCTCTCTCTCTCTCTCTCTCTCTCTCTCTCTCTCTCTCTCTCTCTCTCTCTCTCTCTCTCTCTCTCTCACACCCTCTGTCTCTCTCTCACCCCCTTTCTCTCTCTCTTTCTCTCTCTCTCTCTCTTTCTCTCTCTCTCTGTCTCTCTCTCACCCCCTTTCTCTCTCTCGCTTTCTCTCTCTCTCTCTCTCTCTCTCTCTCTCTCTCTCTCTCTCTCTCTCTCTCTCTCTCTCTCTCTCTCTCTCTCTCTCTCTCTCTCTCTCTCTCTCTCTCTCTCTCTCTCTTCCTCCCTCTCCATCTGGCGTCACTCCATCATGCTCTAACCCAGTGGAAGGAACTGTTATTGACACTTACAGACCCATGAGTGTGTGTACGTGTGTGTGTGTATGTGCGCACACGTGTATGTATGTATGTGTGTGCCTGTGTGTGTGTGTTAATGAGTGGCACTGGCACATTGATTCCTATGGGTGCCATTTGTGGGACCATCTGGCTGGTGGCTTGTGAAGGTATTCCTCTAGGGAGATTCACAGTGTGTGGCAGCAGCACAGACGAGACAGTGAAAAGTCCCCTGGGGTCGCTATCAGAGATATACAACTGCTTTGAAGGTGTGGTGCTCATTTAAACAAGTATAGCAAGAATGTGGCAGGTTATAGTAGTGATGCTAGTAGTCATGTATCAAATCAACAACGTATTTACACTGACAGTCAACATCTAATGTTCTCTATAACTTGCTGAGTTGTGATGTGATATATTATGTAGCTCTGATAGTGTGTACATACAGAATGTGTGTGTGTGTGTGTGTGTGTGTGTGTAGTCTCTTCAACGCGGAGTCATGTCTTACACCAAATATGAAATAAGCTGGGTGATTTATTTGGTTGATTATTCCGTTGATTACTTTTTCCCTCACAGGTTACTACTGTCCTCTCTCCCTCCACCCTCCACCCTCCTCTCTCTCCCTTCTCCCTCCTCCCTCCTCTCCTTCTCTCCCTCACTCTCCCTCCACCTTTCTCTCCCTCTCCCTCCTCCCCCTGATTATGAGGATAGGGGTTGTGACGGGGGGAAAGGCTCTATGGCCAGAGAGAGAGAAAGAGAGAGAGGTCACCACTCTGCATATCACACACTCCACAACCCATCTGTCCCATCTATCCCTCACTCACTGAGAAAAATAGAGAGAGGGTGATGAAGAGAAGTAGTGGGAAAAGAGATAAA